>NW_005872363.1:14900-56923 GCF_000147115.1 Myotis lucifugus | reverse complement strand
GTAATATGCAAATTGACCCTAACAGCAGAATGACTGGGAATGACTGGTCACTATGACACACACTGACCACCAGGGGGCAGACGCTCAATGCAGGAGCTGCCCCCTGGTGGTCAGTGCGCTCCCACAGGGGGAGCTCTGCTCAGCCACAAGCCAGGCTGATGGCTGCCAGTACAGCGGTGGTGGTGGGAGCCTCTCCTGCCTCCTCAGTAGTGTTAAGGATGTCCGATTGCAGCTTAGGCCTGCTCCCTGCTGGCAAGTGAACATCCCCCTATGGCTCCCGGGCTGCCAGAGGGATGTCTGATTGCCAGCTTAGGCCCAATCCCCCGGGGAGCGGGACTAAGCCAGCAGGTGGACATCCTCCGAGGGGTCCCAGACTGCGAGAGGGCACAGGCTGGGCTAAGGGACCCCCCCGAGTGCACAAATTTTTGTGCACTGGGCCTCTAGTTAAAGCTATAATCAGAGAAAAAACTTATAAGGTGATGTATTTTCATTTGATAAACAACACTTATGAAAAATAAGCATACTTTATTTAACTTAATAGGGTAGAAAATCAAAATGTATGGAATGACAACGATAATAAAAACTTAGGGGACAGAGAATAAAAAAAAAGACAACAGAATAAAGAACTTTTGACAGATATTGCCTTATAAAATGTAAGGAATAACACTTTAAACACATGAGAATTTTACTACATTCCCTATTGTAAAAGTATGAAAATTATGTCAGCATTAAAATATCCCAATATATTAAAATAATATAAATCATAACATAGAATTATAATGTGAAAACTGGTATAGCTTGATATTTACATATTTCAGATATAAGTGATTATTGTGATGTTTAATATCCTCCAAAGAGAGGCCCAGGGACTATCAAAAAAGGACCTAAGCTGTAGTCTGTCCTGCCTCTGAGGGAGGTGACTGGGCCGCAGAACAGGGGACAGCACTGCTCCTATCACCCCGCCATTGCTGCTCAGCCCCCATCATCCTGCCGCCTGGCCGATCAGGGGATGATGCCACCCCATCACCTTGCCATTGCCACCCGGCCTCCCTCTGTGGGAAGCGACCAGACAGGCTGATCAGGGGATGGTGCCAGCCTATGCCCCACCCCGTCACCCCTCTGCCGCCTCTGGTTGCTGTCCCCCCATCACCGTTCCCTCCCTTTACCTGCTGGCACATGCCTTGGCTGGCCTGGCACTGCCTGCTCGCTGGCTCCACCCCCTGCTGACTGGTCATTCTGCTATTGAGTCGATTTGCATATTATGCTTTTATTATATAGGATTGCCAGTGTGCATCGTATATACCAGCTGGTAGGTCGGTTGGACAGTCGGACAGACGTTTGGTTGGTCACTTAGCCTTTTATATATACAAAATGATGAGCCCTAACCAGTTTGGCTCAGTGGATAGAGCATCAGCCTGTGGACTGAAAGATCCCAGGTTTGATTCCGGCCAGGGGCATGTACCTTGGTTGAGGGCACATCCCCAGTAGGAGGTGTGCAAGAGGCAGCTGATTGATGTTTCTAACTCTCTATCCCTCTCCCTTCCTCTCTGTAAAAAATCAATAAAATATATTTTTTAAAAAAGATGATCAAATCACTAAACAATAAATAGCAAAATTAAAATGTAAGATCAATGGTATCAAAAGCAGAAGATAAGATGAAGTATAAATAATATATGGGTAAGAAAAACAGAAATAATTTATGAACTTGAAGAATGTAGTCACTTGGGAGGTAAACCTGGAATTATCAAAGACAGCGATGACTGTGTTAAAATTCTAGTTTGGTGTTGAAAACTAATTATGAATACTTTTTATAAAGGAACTCCCACATATAAAGACATCTGTTTGGTTCAGAACTAATGAAGGGATAATATAACTTTAATTGGATGAAATTGTGTAATGTCTAAAGTGATATAAATATTCTGAGAGGCTTATTAGGTATTTAATTCCCGAATCAAGCTAAGCTGCATTATGACTTCTAAGACATGTTAGAGTTGCATTAGTTTACCCTCCTGATAGTCCCTGGGCCCCTATCTGGAGGATATTAAACATCACAATAATCACTTATATCTAAAATATGTAAATGTCAAACTATACCAATTTTTACATTATAATTCTAGGTTATGATTTATATTATTTTAATATATTGGGACATTTTAATGCTGACATTTTATTGAAGAATGTACATTTATATTACAAGGTGCTAATGTTATGTAATTCTGTTTGTACATATTTTTTGGTGGTGGTGGGGAGCAGGCCTAAGCTCAGTAGGATATCCCTTTAGGACTCCTGGACTGTGAGAGAGTGCAGGCCGGGCTGAGAGACCCCTCCAGTGCACAAATTTTCATGCACCTGGTCTCTAGTTTAAAAATAAATGTTGTCTTGAGCATGTGTGATACATATCAAGCTCTTGCTGGCACCAATCCAATCGGGGCCAGGGAAGGACAAGGGAGGTTGGCCAGCCAGGAAGGGACTGAGGGAAGGCTCCAGGGCATGTTTGGCCCATCTCACTCAGTCTCAATTGGCTGGACTCCAGCAGCAAGTTAACCTACCAGTCAGAGCATCTGCCTCCTGGTGGTCGGTGCACATCATAGCAAGCAGTTGAGTGGCCTTAGCATATCATTAGCATATTACGCTTTGATTGATTGAACAGCTGACCAGATGACCGACACTTAGCATATTAGGCTTTTATTCTATAAGATAATGTAAATATATTTTTAAATGCAAAAGAAAATTTTTACTTTATATTTTACTTTTATTTTTATCTACTGTGTTGAGTCTGTGTGTCTACTCTAGGCTACTGAGACCACAGAAAAGCCACATCCTAATTGAAAGGGCTATGTCTAGAAGTAAAGTTCTCACACTAGGAGAAAAGTCAGAATTAAACAGTCCAGACCAAACAAAGCATGCAAGGAAATCTTGATATATAATCAAATTATTATTTCATAGTTAAAGAAGAATAAAATATATTGACTCCCATGTATTATATTCATTAGATTTATCAGAGAGAGACTTTATCAAATGGGTATATATGTAGATATCTATAATCTATAATATATCTATAATCTATGATCTATAGTTTTACCCAAGCCAACAAAATTATGTGGTTCTAAATATGTCTGTGAAGTTACACAAATTATTTTTTCATTTTGAAAATTAAACATTTCAATTTATATTATAAATAATAAGTGTCAATTATGAACTTGTCTTCTTAACTTAATGCCACTTGTGTATATAACTTTAACGTTAAAAATAAATAGAACAAACATAATATAAATGACTAAATTGAAAACAAATATTTATTTAATGTGGCACTAACTGGACCAATTTTAAGGTTTTAAAAATCTTATTGTTAGAAGTGAGAATATATAATAATTTGGTCATAAAATCTGATTATTATTCAATTTGTTTAACAAAATAATTTGATCAAACTTAGAGATAATGCAAGTTATTTTATTAGAGTTAAGGGTGTCTTCTAAGTTATCTTATAAAACAATTTTCATAGGCTAATTAATAATATAATTACACATTTGATTACTAGGGAATTTTTTTAAACCTCAATTAATTTCACTTAGCATATTCCAGATGGGTAAAATATTTTTTTTTTTTTTTTTATACGATTCTCCATTTTATTTATTTTTTTTTTTTTAAGCTTTTTTTTTTATTTTTCGCTTAAAGTATTACAAAGGGTATTACATAAGTATCCTTTTCCCCCCCCCCCGCCCTTGACAAACCCCTACCCTCCCTTACCCCCCAGTGTCTTATGTCCATTAGTTATGCTTATATGCATGCATACAAGTCCTTCGGTTGATCTCTTACTCCCCTCCCTCCTGCCCCCCAACTCTCTCTGGCCTTCCCACTGCAGTTTGACAATCAGTTTGAGGCAGCTCTGCCTCTGTATCTATTATTGTTCAAAAGATTGTAATGGTCTTTATTATCCATGAATGAGTGAGATCATGTGGTATTTTTCCTTCATTGACTGGCTTGTTTCACTTAGCATAATGCTCTCCAGTTCCAGATGGGTAAAATATTTATTTATAAAGAGCACTTTTCCATTTATATTAACCAAGTATATATTATACAAAAATCTTATTTTGCAAAGTAGTTTTTCTTGGTTGCAGACTGAGTCAGTAATTCTTGAAAACAGTATTATAAAAATAAATGGGAATGGTGTGTTGTCTGCTTTCTTTTTCCAGTTTTTGGACAAAGTATAAAAGGGATTGAGTCATATTTTTACATTTAAGGAGTAATCATTGAATTTATGGTTGAATATGAGAGTTTCTAGCATGGGGAGATACATTAATTCCAGTAAAAGTATTTTGTTATGCTTTCCAGTGCAAAGATAGCAGATGAAATTAACTTGCCATATAGTGGCTGGTTGTTATCCTTGAATAATGGCACCGTATGAAGCTTCATTGTGTGCTCTGACGTAGAAATATTGAACATGAGCAGTGGCATCAGTTAAATCAGCCTTTGCG
Organism: Myotis lucifugus; assembly: GCF_000147115.1. Lineage (NCBI taxonomy): Eukaryota > Metazoa > Chordata > Mammalia > Chiroptera > Vespertilionidae > Myotis > Myotis lucifugus. Next base: position 52,448 of record NW_005872363.1, on the reverse strand, counting down.
GGAAGAGGCCCATGGTGTTGGGCTAGTGCATAGCCTCCAGTCTTGCAACATGGCTGATGTTTTGATCGTGGGGACCTTGGACAAGCATTGCCATCCTGGTGACCTCTGGAGTGAGCCATGAGAATATGGATGGGGCACAGTCCTGAAGTAAGTCACAATAAGACCTATGTGCGTGCTTCTTATTAAGATAAATTCCACATTATTGTAAAAAAAAATGAACCTGTATTGCTGGCAGTATCCCTTTGACAAGCAAGTGTTCAGAACTTTTGACAGATATTGCCTTATAAAATGTAAGGAATAACACTTTTATCTTTGACCATATGAGAATTTTACTACATTCCCTATAGTATGAAAATTATGTCTAAGCCAAAAAAAAAAAAACCCAAAAAACACACAAAGGCACCATGTACACAAGTTCGGTAAGATATCAAAAGGGGAATAGCAGAATGGCTTTATGATTCTTGTCTGGATAAATATGACATCGTCTTGAAAACTTGCTTAATTTTTAGTATCTACAACTTTCCATTTAGTTGTCCTTATTTCCGTCTGATCTAGCCCCTTCATCTGTTACATGTTCTAGAATCTGTTTCTGCCAAGAAGAAATATTTGCATTACTACCACTTCTCATGTGTTTCAGGGATTCCTTCTTGGTTTATATTTGCTAGATTAGCTTTTGCTTCCTCCTTGCCTCTGATTACATTAACTCAGATGGTTCCCTCTCAAAGTGGTTCAAATGTCCAATATTTAATTTTTTATAACCCCCATGCAGATTAATTTGCAGAATTCCAAAATGACAGACCTCCCCAATTCCCCAAGCAGAGAAAATCAGGCAGCTGCCACAAGCTTCTGAATGCTGCATGTGAATCCCAATCTTAATTTTCACTGCTATCCACACATTCCAGGATACCAAGGCAGTCTACACAGCTCTATGTACTTATATCTTCTTTAGAGTAAGATATGGAAAAATTTGTACATAACTAGGAGTAGCTTTTTCTGCTTATGATTCTTTTTGTTTTTTATCTATCTTTGCTTTGTTATTCACTTGAATATTTACTTTATGTTATAATGTCAAACTTTGCAAATTCTTATTAGATTGATTAATTTTTACTTGATTTAATCCAGTTGTTTTCAGTTATATATAATTTATAATGACATATAATATTGTATTAGTTTAAGGTACACAACATGATGATTTGGTATTTGTATATATTTTGAAATGATATAATCAGGTTTCATAGGTCAACATTTATATAGTCTTAACTAGAGGCCCAGTGCATGAGATTCGTGCACTGGGTGGGGCTGTCCCTCAGTCTGGCCTGCTCCCTCTCACAGTCCAGGACCCCTAAGGTGATGTCTGGGGATCAGGCCTAAGCCAGCAGTCAGACATCCCTCTCGGAGTCTGGGACTCTCCCAGTATGGGATCCCTTGCTCCTTACCACCTGCCTGCAGTGGAGGCTGGAAAGGCTCCCGCCACCACCGCTGTGCTCACCATCCATGTATCCTGCTTCTGGCTGAGCGGCACTCCCTCTGTGTGAGCGCACTGAACACTGGGGGCAGCTCCTGCACTGAGTGTCTGCCCCCTGGTGGTCTGTGCACATCATAGCGACCGCTCATTCCACCTTTGGTTGATTTGCATATTACACTTTTATTATATAAGATGGTAACCTTTCTGTCTTCCAAAATTTATACTGTTTTCCTTACTGCAGTAGAAAAAAACTTAAACAACAAAATATTTTTTTAAAATAAGGACAATAACCACTGTTAAGACCCTATTGGCAACTGAAGTACATCCAATTCAAACTATTTTATGTCTTTAAGAAAACAAATAAATTAACCATCTCTTGACTCAAATTCCAGGGGAAGGACTAACTTTAGCCATGACTAAAACTATAACCTCAGAAGCTTTCCTGAGGAATATATTCTTCTTTCCACATCTCTAAACTTTGTTTTTATTTGCATGCTGCCCTCATTCTTTCCTACAACAAATGAATTGTTCCATGAGGCCCAGAAGGATAGATGTCAGCCACTTCAATTTATAACATCCATTCAACTTCTAATCCCAAAGCTGGGAAAAGTCTGTACTGATAACTCTGGCATAAATGCCCCAGAGAATGTGCTGATTGGCCCCGTTTGGGTTAAGTGTCATTCTTGAATTACTCACTGTGTCCAGGATACTGATGGACTTTTACTGATCAAATCTGGGTCATGCATCTAACACAAAAGACAAGGAAAATAGCACCACATAAACCACATGAAATATGAGAAAGCTGGTTCACAAATAGGACTGTATTAGGTAGGCTATAAAATATTTCAGTAAAAGGATAAACTATATGTTTTAGTGAATAAACAAAATAACATTGCATTGCTTCCTTACATTATTAACCCATAGGATTTGTGGTGGTGGTCATTTTTGGTCATGGGGGCTCTTCTTCCAGCAGTGACTCAGAGACCTAGAATCCTTACAATTTTAAAAAATATATTTTTATTGATTTCAGAGAGGAAAGGAGGAGAGAGAAATAGAAACATCAATGATAAGAGAGAGAATAATTGATTAGCTGTCTCCTGCATGATCCCCACTGTGGATCGAGCCTGCAACCTAGGCATGTATCCTAGTCAGGAATCGAACTGTGACCTCTTGTCAACCACTAAGCCACACTAGTCAGGTAATCCTTCCAAATTTTGAATCTGGTATCTTCTACAAATGGCTAAACATTTACAGATATTCTAGCTGGAAACCAGTGGAAAAGAGAGAAAGTGAAGAAAAGATAAATTTGGCTTTGGCATGAAAGTGATATATGACTTATGCTTATTTTCACTAGTAATAACTAATTATATGGACATATTATGTATTATACCTTGGAAATGCATTTTAGCTGTGAACCTAAGAAGAGGAATGTAGTGCTGATGACATAACCAGTCTCCTCCATGGTAATTAACCATCAAACTTTATCTGTTCATTACATTACTAAACCATTTATGTTTTTACTTTATTGAAGATTTGCTGTACTTAACTATTAAGCACTACATTCTATGGTTATTTGAAACAATTATATATAATGGAAAGGAAGTAATCTTTTTGTAACAGTAATTTATTATTATGAAAAGCTCTAAAAATGGTGTAAACATCAAGCATATGTTATGCTTGATGTTGCTCAGTTTGGGTATTTTCTGCTACCTTGTCGTCAAAATCATTCTTTAGATCCTCTGCTTCATTTAATCTGTGTTGATTCCATCTAATATATTTTGCATTTCACTTACTGTATTCTAACTGATTCTTTTTTATGGCTTTGTCTAAGTTCTCACCGAGTTCACCTATTTTTGTCCTAAATTTATTGAACATCTTTGTAACCAGTGATTTGAACTCTGTATCTGGTTGATTGATTACCTGCATTTTATTTAGTTCTTTTTCTGCAGTTTTTGTCCTGTTCTTTCATTTGAAACATGTTTCTTTGTCTTCTAATTTTGGCTGCCTCCCTGTGTTTATTTCTATGTATTAGGTCTGCTATGCTTCCCAATCTTGGCAGAGTAGTCTTATGTAGTAGTTATCTTGTGGGTCAATTGGTACAGTCTCCCTGGTCACCAGAGCCCTGCACTCCAGGATTGTCACTTGTGTGGGTTTTGTGTGCTCCCCTATTGCAATTGAGTGCTGATTGCTGTTTGCACATCAATGAGTGGGATTGACCCTCAGTCTGACTGGCTATAAGGACTGACTATGACTCCAGTAGACAAACTGTTGTGTAGGGGCTGACTCCACTAGTGTGATTTACTGTAGTGGGGCTCTCGTGCCTGTTGAATTCACCCTTTGGGTATATCAACCATCTAATTGGTTGATGCTTTAGTGTGGTCTGAAGCCAGTCATTGGGTGTGTTAGTTCTGGGATGTCTTGGGAGGGGCTCTGGTGCAGGTCAATCACCACCTAACCTCATCGACCTGCGGTTGGTAGCTGCTTGTGCTGGGGCTTGGAGGTACCTAGGAGTGGCTATGCTGCAAACTGAGGCTGGCTACCACTAGCGCTGGTCTGGGGGTCACTTATCAAGAGGAACAGCGCACAATAGACCAGCAGCTGATGATTTGAAATGTGTAGACCTTTGAGAATCTTCAGGGCAGTCTGCAATGGGAATTGAGGATGGCTTCTTGTGAGTAACAGGTGCTGAAAGAGGTTCTGGCCTGTGTATGAGTTGGATGGGGCACATTCTCAGGAAATACCAGAGTGGGGTGAGTTTGATGGAGATTCAGATTTGACGCCCACTTTCCCCTGAAGTCTGGGCAGAGTGACAGCTCAGCAAAGGGACTATGGTGCCTGCTAGCACTTCTGCCTCAGCCAGAGCTATCCCTCTAGCCCTCACCTTGAAGCCAGATAATTCAGTTTTTCCCTCTATGTCTTTGGCCTTTTTAAATTTTTTTATTTATTTCAGAGGGAGTAAGGGAGAGGGAGAGAGATATAGAAACATCAATGAGAGAGAGAATCATTGATCATCTGGCTCTTGCATGCCTACTACTGGGAATCTAGCCCACAACCTGGGCATGTGCCCTGACCAGGAATCAAACTTTGCCCTCCTGGTTCATGAGTTGATGCTCAACTAGTGAGCAACACCAGCCTAGTGTCCTTGGCCTTTTTTGACCTGCTATCCCAGCACTGGAGCTCAGAATAAGTAAGTCCATCAGTGAGTAATTCTATCTATGGTCCCTTTAAGAGGACCCCCGGAGACTCTAGCTGCCTTCACTCTCTCTTGGACTGAATTCCCGTGGATTTTCACAGCCAGATATGGGGAATCCGTTTCCTGGCACAGGTGTTCTGGGCTCAGGAGCCTTTTGTGGGGCTGGGTCCCTTTACTCCCAAGGATCCTTGACAGTGAAGACATCTCTCTCAATTCTTTTTTTTTCAATCTTTACCCGAGAGTATGTTCTTATTGATTTCAAAAACAGAAGAGAGAGATAGAAACTTTGATGAGAGGGAGAAATATCAATCAGTTGTCTCATGAATGCACCCCAACCTGAGATAGAACCCACAACTTAGGTATGTGCTCTGGCTGGGATTCGAACCCACAACCTTTTGGTGTACAGGATGATGCTACAACTAACTTAGCCACCCAGCCAGGGTTCTCTCCCAATTCTTAACCACTACATGTGGGTGTGAGGGTAGGAGCAGACCATTTTGTGTCTCTTCCCCTCCTACTAGTCTTAAAATGGCTTCTTATATCCTTAGGTATAGGAGTTCTGTTTAGTTAGTCTTCAGGTGGTTCTCAAGTGTGGTTGTTCTATAATATAGTTGTTATTTTGATGTGGTCATGGGAGGAGGAGAACAAAATATTTACCAACTCCATCATTTTAATCAGAAGTTCTTATTTAAAACCTTTGAAAGAAATTTACACTGACAATAATTTGGTTTTCTTTAAGAACCCTCAGTTACATAGCTCCAGATAATCAATACACTCTTTGATAAAGGGGTCCAGTTAGACAGACTTGAGACCCTCAGAGCTGGTATATTAATGAATGATACCCTTGTAATGGTTGGGGACTTTGGCTCCAGGCTCCAAGTCTTCCTTTCTATCATAATATTTGCCATGTCAACAACCTATAGATTTCTGTGGGCACAAAATTCCTTGGTCCCCTGTCATATAAAGAAGACAAATATGCAAAAATATGTAGGTTTTTGTTATTTTGGGGGGAAACTTACAAGTAGGACAATAGCAGAGTGTACTCAGCCCCAAGCTTTCAGGGAAGGGGATTATGCCAGACTGACTTGGACCATGTATCCTGTGGCTAGAGCCCTTGTAGAGAGGGAGTCTGCCTGGAATGCATTGGGGTTTATGGGGATGGTGATGCAGGGGACAACTATACCACTAACCTGGAAGCTGCTTGATAAAAGAAATGATCTCAGTAGAAAAAGGGACTCTATTTTTTCCATTGCTTGCTGGTACCTGCTGAGCTAGCTATATGTCGAGCTACTTAAATGGGACTTAAATGGGACAAGAAATAAGTCTCCAGGATTTCCAATACTTCACTGATCCCCATTCTGAAACTCTGCTTTAAACACAGTAAATATTTACTGCTCACTGGTCAACACAGAGAAAAACACTTGTTTTCCAGTCTCAGTAAGAAACGTTGGGAGGAAACTTGGGCAGGCACCAAAAGAGCAGTATTAGTAAACTAATAGATGAGATAGGAACTGGAGTCCCATTTCCTCTAACTAGAACTCTAACCAACCATTTTAGATAAGAATTCTAAATTGTCCCCAATCATTTACCCTAAATCCTTATTGAAAATCTCATCCTCATCAGACAAATCCTTGTCAGGTAGCTTTGGTACCATGTTTTGCTTGCATGTGGCATTGAACGGTTTATACATATCCCTTAGCCAAAGTGGCCACCTTCTCCAGAAAAAGCCCACCTAGAAAACAGAGAGGGAAATATGCATTCTGTTTTTTCCCTGCTTTCTCTTGCCATGAAACATGCTGGGCTGTTTCCCAGTCCCATCGTGTACTGGGGGACTCTACTATTGTTCTATGCTTGGTTGGCACCATTCTTCATCTAATATTGCTAAACCACCAGCATTTATTTGTGGTCATTTAGGTCGATTATTAGCTCTTATCCATTCAGAATTTCTTTTGCACACTCACGTATTTAGGCATCACTGACTTGCTGAATGTGATTAGTAATGACTCTTTGCAGAAGGAGTGGAGAAATCTGTGTATTATCACTTGGAATCAGGCAGCCATGAATCTGTGCTGGACATGGAAGAAAGTGGGTAGGTTTGGTGCTGGGCTGAGCTGGAAAGGAACCTAGCAGCACACACATGAGCATCAGTGGGGTCCGGAGAGGCTGAGGAAGGACAGGTGAATGGAGAAGTGGTGCTACCAATATGTTTTCTGAAATAAAGGTCTGCGGAGAGAAGTCTTGGACAATTACTGCTCTCACACAACATTCTTCTTTACCCTATCTCTCCAGGGCCTCCCAGCTAGCTATACAACAGTTTGGAGTTTTTTAGTTTAAAAAGAAAGCCAGAAATCTGTGAATTTTTCACTAGCTTGTAAGGGTGGAGACCTGCTGCACCAAGACAGGGCACACGTTTGTGCAGGAGTTTAAGTGCTTGGGGGAAAGGACAGACCCCATGTTGAAGGCAGGCTCAGGGATCCAAATATTCTGACAATCCCAAAGACCTGATAAGAGAGGCCAGAAGTGGATGATCCTCTATGCACAGGAGGTCAAGTGTATTGTAATAAACTGCTTCTTAGTGAGCCAGGGGACAGAGCATCCGAATAAGTTATTTAACTAAATAACCACACCCCTCGATGATGTGTTTTCAAGTTCTCAGGGACTGACTGTATTGGGAAAACAAGGGCCAGAAGTTCCTCTGCACCCTTGTTTGACTACACTGCTGCTTGAGGAAGTACTGGCTACCCAGGGATTCCAGCTTCAGCCCTGCTAGTCTTGCCTATGGCTCATGTTATTTGCATAAAAATACTTAACAGTTTATACCTTAACTAGAGTCCCGGTGCATGAAATTTATGCATGGGTAGGGTCCCTAGGCCTGGCAGGTGATCAGGGGGCCCCCCCGCCGGCACCCACCTTGGCTGGCCTGGGGCCTGCGGTCTGGGGGCAGCTCCTGTATTGAGCGTCTGCCCCCTGGTGGTCAGTGTGTGTCATAGTGCCTGGTCATTCCACCTGGTTGTTCCACGGTTCAGTCGATTTGCATATTAGGCTTTTATTATATAGGATTCCTTACCTCATGGCTAGGGGTGGATATGAATTTATAAATTTCAATAGGAGGAACACATGTAATTAATCAACAATGCTGGGCCAACATTTCCAAATACAATTTGTAGGTAGCCTGAGGATGGGGTTCACTTGGAGGTGGTGTCCTGTTTCACTTTCTTCCCGTTTCTTCAGCAGTGGAGTCTGATGCATCAACCCTGACTATTGAGCATGAGGCTTCAACCTGCTCCATTTTGTCATCCTCATCAGCGGACTGTTTTTGCTTGGCTTCTGCTCCATGTTTTTTTTTTTTTGCATATGATGGCACTGAGAGGTCCATATATATCCCTTAGCCAAAGTGGCCGCCTTCTCTGGAAACTGCCCACCTCCAGCTCATATCGCGATGAGTATCTATAATGCCAGAGAATTGGAAAAAAAGCTCCTTGAGCTTCCTTCTTTACCTCCCTTTGATGGCGTTCTTTAATAAATCACAAAGAGATGGTTAATTACAATGAAAACCATTGCTACTACAATCACAGGTATTTCTATGAGGAGTTGTTATATCTTGGCACGTCTTTTTTTTTTTTTTGTAAATGAGTATTTATTGGAAAACTTCTCTGAAATCTTGTTAAAATGACCATGTACAAAAGCTCTCATGCAATCTGGTTCCATTTCTGCAAAATGGAGTGTAAGACTGGAAATTAACTTTGGTTGAGTAACAGCTCATATGCCAAAGGGGCCACAAACTAAACCTGACAAGCTGGGGGGACCTGCATGGCGGCCTTACAAACTCAGAGACTTGAAGTAACCACACAGGATGGTGTGAAATTAAAACTTTTTTAAAAAATATATTTCTTTATTGATTTCAGAGAGGAAGGGAGAGGGAGAGCTAGAAACATCAATGAGAGAGAATCATTGATCGGCTGCCTCCTGCATGCCCCCCACTGGGGATGGAGCCTGCAACCGGGGCATGTGCCCTTGGCCAGAATCGAACCTGGGACCCTTCAGTCCGCAGGCCGACGCTCTATCCACTGAGCCAAACAGGCTAGGGTGAAATTAAAACTTTTAAGCTATTTTTTCCCTTAACTAAGGTCCATCTTCCCCTGAACCGAGCCCATTGTTTATGCATCTAGGATACCAGACCTAATAACATGCCTTTGCAATAACTAAGTACCCTTTTCCCACACCCTTCAAATAATAGGCACTCCCAGTAGAGACCACAAACCCTCTCTGTCATTGTTAATTGCGGACTGTTGACTACCCTGCACCCAGCCAAGTGAAAGAAGCAGGTGTTATCACTCTACTGCTCACCCAGGCCCTGAGCCCCCCTTGCTTTCTCCCGCCTCCCTAGTCTATCAGCAATGGGTTATATGTAGCCAATCTTACGTCTTCTAATTGTAATGTATAAAGTGCGGTTCAAAAGTGCCATTTTTTGGAGTGTGTTCTCAATCCGTTGAGGTTTTGCTTACCAGCAATTGTCAGTTTGGCTGAAATAAACTCATAAAAATTCTCTAGGGTCCCCGACCGCGTGGCTCAGTGGTTGGGCGCTTCCCGGGCACTGAGGTTGCGGGCTCGGTCCCCAGTGGGAGGCGTGCAGAAGGCAGCCTACCCGTGATCCTCTCTCTAAAATCAATGAAAACATTAAAAAGGTTTGAACGTTTCTTTCCTTGACAACACTTCCTGGGACTCTGCGGGGCGGGAGCTGCCCGGGGAGCTCGCTCACGCGGCTTTGGCATGTCTTTTGTGAGCTCATTTGACTCCTCTTCCTGTTCACCCTGGGCTTCTGTCCTCTCATTTTCCCATTGATCCCTATCCCACTCTGGCTTGGCAATCTTTACTTCTTGCTGTGCCTGAGAAGCTACATCAGGAGGCTACAACGTGTGCTTGTCAGACATTCAGTGTCACAATGGCGTGTGACTGTCTTGCCAACATTCTCAATGTTATTGTTAAATTGGCAGAGGCAGCAGGACAAATGACTAAGTAAGATCAGTTTTTTCCAATTCAAGAATCATCGTGAGGATGCTCTCAACTGTTGTAAGTGACACTTGTGTTGTTCCCATGTCTAAATATTTTAATGCTAGAAATTTAAAAAGACATGAATCTTTAACAGTTGACAGAAGATTACAATTGAGAATTAACTTGTGTAAAAACTGCATTCCATGCCAGGCCTGAAGTGTTCCAAAACTCAGTTTTGTGATTAAATTGAAACCAAGATTTAAATACTGGAGGGACAACAGGCCTCCAAATGAATCCTTACATAATTCTCTCAAATAATTTCCATTTAGAATTCATTTCTAAACCAAATGGCATGACTGCCATGTATCTTTACCAATGTAAGAAACGAAGTTTCCTTGAAGTTTAAGATAGTGAAGGTGCCACTGTAGGCTTTGGGCTTTGGCACAGGCACTCTGTGGAGCCTCTGCTTTGGGCTCAGACCAATAGACAACAGCATCCAATTATTGCAGGGACAGAGCTCATATATGTTCACTCATTGGAAGAAGTGCCTCAAATGACTCTGATTGCTGGGTTTTGTTAACTTTCGAGTCCAAAGAATGAAATGTGATTTCAGACAAGGTTGGCTACTGAGCCCGAACAGGCTCTGGAAGTGGAAGCGTCGCCTGAGGGTAATTGGGAGGAGCTGTAGTCTGCTGCAGGGCTGTAGCATGAGCCTCCTAAGTACATTCAGGAGTGACGGTTAGCTTCAGGTCCAAAGATTGTAATGTGGCTTCAGACAAGGTTGGCTTCTGAGCCTGAACAGGCTCTGGAAGTGAAGTGTCACCTCAGGGTGCTTTGCAGGAGTGGTGGTCTGATGCAGGGCCGTGGCATTAGCCTCTGAAGGAGGAGGAGCTGGAATCTCCTGCTGGGATGAAGGTTTGACCTCTTCAGTGGACTTTGGTGCACGAGCCAAGACGTCTTTCTCAGTCTCCTTAGGGGCCCCTGAAGTTACCAAAACCCCCAGACCCACAACTTTAACATTGATATTAGGCAACTCTGCATGCGGAGGTTCACCAGAAGCTGGAGGTTAGACTGTCACCTCATGATGTATCGCAGGGTGACTAAGACATCTGAGAGGAGTTTGGACCCCTCTGCTAGACTGGAGAATATTGTACACTGACAAGAGGCTCATGAGGCAGAACTGAGCTCTTCTGCTGCATTGAAGATTAAATATATTCAGGGCAGGGCGGATACTGATCTGGGACTCCTTGATGGACTAACAAAAGTGTCAATGTCTACGAGGACACTGTAGACTGAGCTTAGACCCCTTGTTGGGTAAAAGATGAGCTAAAGCCTCCTGAGTGTTTGGAGAAGGTTCCATTTTATAAGGGGCCTCTGTAAGCAGAGCTGAGGCTTCCTTTTGGAATGATGGAAGTTCAACCTCTTCAGAGATGAAAGGTTTTGCTGATACCAAGGGTAGGGCTCATTGGGCCCAGGGTTGGATTTCAATAGGACAGGGTCCAGGGCCAACTCAGGAGGCTGTGTTGCCTGGACCAACAGTCACAACAGCTACCATATGAGCAGGAGACATAGGGCCCAGACGTGCAACCTGGATAGGATAGGCTCAGAGAGGTTTGGGTCACAGTGAGCAATTGGGGCAAGCTAGTGGCCCAGGCAAGTTGGGTACCTGCATTATCTGATGAGCAGGAGCAACAAAATTGGCAGCAGTATCACTATTGGCAGCAGTGTCCCAATTGGCAGCAATATTATGCTCGGGCCTCTTAGCAAACAAGTATACCTCCCCCCCTCAGGTTCCAACCTTCACTTACGCAACTTTTATTAGTCTTGGGCTGACATTGACGGAAGAAGAGTAAGCCTTCTTCCCAGAGTCACCAGGGAAAAAGTGGTCCTTTTCCCCTGAATAGAGGACAACTAACCCCCACTTGGGGCTCTCCTCCCTCCTTACAGTGAGGCAGGATTTGGGCTACATATCTGGGTAGGCCTGGACTCCAGCAGCCCAGCAATGGTGGGATGGGGGTGTTAAAGGATGTGGAGAACTGTGGGTGCTGCAGAGCTTCCCAAGGACGACACAGTGCCTAGCATCCCAGGAAATTCAAAAGTGCTAGTCTAGTTCTGGCAATCAGAACTCCTCCTCAAAGCTGAAATATGAGAGACATTGTTCCTCCCCTTGGCCATGCAGCTTACAAGAAGAGTAGTTGATTTGGAGTACTGCTATAGGTGCTGTGGCTCCTGAAGCTGCTTTCCATGTCATAACTGGCATCACTATCATCTTGCAGATCTTCAGGATATATCATCATCCTCTTCCATCTCCTCTTCCTTGTCATTCTCGCCTCCTTGTCTGTCTTACTCCAACTCCTTGCTCTCCAGCTACTGCTGCCCTGCCATGTCTTGGGCACCTTAGCCTGGGCAGCAACTCATCTCAAGGATGAATAAATATATTGATCCTTATACAACACATGGGTTAAGGTCACTAACCCTTTGCACAGGTGAAAATCCATTTTTGCTTCCCCAGGAATACCAAAATCCATGGCTGCTTAAGTCCCTTATATAATATGGCATCCAACAGTGCATACAGTTAGCCTTCTTTACTCATAGATTCCAAACTGCAGATTAAAAACAGTACTGGTATTTATCAAACAAAATTCATGTATAAGTGGACCCATGCAGTTCAAACTCCTATTGTTCAAAAGTCAGCTGTATATATATATATATATATATATATATATATATATATATTATATATACACACACACACACACATATAAAATATATATATATATATATATATGGTATATACATATATATTACATATATCATCTAAATACACATGTATGAGATAATATATATTACATATATAAATATTTTATTATATTTTATGGTGATACAATATAGATAGTAATATCAAATCATTACAAAGTGCAAAATGTATCATCACAGAAAATTTATTTCATGAAGTAAATTTTTAAAAAGAAGGAGTTAAAAATATGAAGATAATGGCAAGTGTTACAATAGAGCCATGCTTCCCCAATCAATTTCCACTTATTATAGGTAAATGCTAATGTTATAAAAATATTACTATAGAGTAAGGTTTGAAATAGGGGGAAAAACTTAATATAATAAACTATATATCCTGGCTTAATTTATTTATTGCATTGTCTATGTTTTCTGTTTGTCATATTTTAATCTGGGTATAACCAATGAGATCCTGCTTTCTATTTCCCATCTTCATCTGCAGGTTTTAAGAGACAATAAAAGGTAAAGATTAATAGCATTTATTGTTTAAATTAAATTATATATTTCTGTCTCTTTCTTATCCCTATAGACTACCAATGTGATATTTTATCTTAACCAATATAAGCTTTATGGAATCGGAACTTTAATTCAAATTTTCTTCTACATTTTACATATTTTTAGTAAGTTCACTTCAATAGTGGTGATTATTAGTCTATGGTGTTTGACAGTGGGTTGCATGCTCTCTGTAATTTAATGTGATTTGCATGTGTTCTAGGAACAGTAAAACCATTTCAGTATTCAATGGGAAAAGATGTGGCCCTTGGGAGTAATCTTATTAGCATGCATAAAAAATGCACGGAACAAAAGCATGTGTTAATAATAATGGTGTTTCCTGAGATGCATTGGAAATCCTTTCACCAATATATATGCACATTTTTTGGAGAAAAGTCTGAATTTGAAATGCTCTGTGGCACCTCAAGAACTTAGAGAATGACACTCAAGGAGTAGATTAATGCTAACATAAATCTATCTCAAAGATTATTTGTCTTAGTTTAGCATCTCCTCAAAAATGTATACTAATTTGTATGAATATCCAATAGAAAAAAATTACTAGTATGTTTTGAACTCTAATATATTTTAGAAAAAGCTAGAAACCAATGCTTTCAATTATTCTTTTATGTTTTAATTTAGTTAATTATGCACACCAAAATTCATGCAGAAAATTCCACAAGTTTATACTTAATTATATAGCTTAGTGATGTAGACATCACTAAGATGGTGGACACACATTCATTATACTGTTCAGTTTCCTTTGTGAGAAATCCAGAAACTACCTAAGAGTTTCCTATACCCTTAGTGAGTATAAAACCTGAAACAAAACTGGTAGAAGTGAGGAAACACCATTTCACAAAAATCCCCATCCGGCACAGCACCAGGAACAGAATCTCCAGTTACCATCTTCTTTCTTGGGAGTGAAGGAGTTGGATGCATAGCTGGGATCCCCGTTCTCTGAGTCTTACCCAAGGGAATAGCTTCTATCTTACCTGTATCAGAGAGCTGACAAGACCTAATATATGCTACTTCCTTGGGAACTACAGAGAACAATGTGGGCAACTAACTTGTGGGCAAATCATCACAGCTCCTTTCCCAGGCTCAGTGCAGAACAAGTGTGGAAAAATCATCCCCAACTCCAACAAGTGTGGAAAAATCATCCCCAACTCCAACCTTTCCTCTGAGGATCAACGGCTAGTTTCCCAACTTCTTTGGTACCATCATTATATTCCAAGGTGCAGGTTAGACCCCTGGTCAGGGCACTTAAAAGAAGCAAAACCAATAAATGCATAAATAGGTAGAACAACAAATATCTCTCTCTCTCTCTCTCTCTCTCTCTCTCTCTCTCTCTCTCTCTCTATCAATAAATTTAAAAAAGAGTGACAAAGGCCTAAGGGAATTATTGGACACTATCAAGTAGATCAATATTCACATTATGAAAGTTCCAAAAGGAGCAGAAGTCCCAGGAAGTTCTCAACAATAAAATAATGTGACAAAAATTTCCCAAATTTGGGAATTGAAATGCACAACAAGTTCCAGGAAGATCAAAGGACCCTAAGGAAGGTAAAATCAAGCAAACTTACACTGAGACACATTATAACCAAATTTTCAAGAGTCAAAGATGGAAAAACAATTTGAAAACAGCAGTATAAATGTAATGTGAATTGTCACATGCAAGGAAATTCCTAAAAGAATATTGCTGGATTTTTCAGCAGAAACCTTACAGGCCAGGATGGAGTGAGATAGTATACTCATAGTGCTGAAAAAAATTAAACAAACAAATAAAATACCTTCCTACCAAGAGCATTAGATCCAGAAAAAAATTCAAAAATGAAGGAGATATTAAGATTTTTCAGGTCAAACATGAACTGAAGGATTTTTTTTTTTTTACCATGACCTGCCTTAAAAAAATGCTAAAGGGAATTTTTCAACTTAAAGGAAAGGAAGTTCAACAGCAAGATGATAACATAAGAAAAAATAAACTTATTCGTAAAGTTACTGTACTGACAAGTACAGAATATTGTATTATCTTAACGGAAGTAGGTAAATCAATTTTAATTCCAGTAGAAAATGTAAAGGACAAAATACTATGTAAAGCTATAACTGAAATATATTAATGTAACACAATAGAAATAGATGTAGATTGATACAGCAATAATAAAAGAGTTGGAGAGGTTAAATGAGTTGATTTGTGACTGAAGATAAGTTATCAGTTGAAATAGGCCATCATAACTATAACACATTTTATATAAGCACCATGAAAACTACAAAAAATAATGCCCATAAAAGTTACATAAGGTAGAGAGAGAGAGAAAATCTGAAAGAGAAACACAAAGGAAGAAAGCAAGAGTGGAATAAGGGAGAAAAAGGTGAAGGGATTTAGGAGTATAAATTGAAAGTTTTTTAAATAGTCACAGGAATGTAAAGTACAACATAAGGAATATAGTCAATAATATTGTAATAGCTATGAATGGTTTCAGGGAGATACTAAAGTTATCGAGGGGATCACTTTGTAAGTTATATAAGTGTCTAACCACTATGCTGTACACCTGAAAGTAATATAATGAATATCAACTTTAATTGAAAACATAAAAATAAAAAAGAAGCATGAGAAGGAAATTAAATTGCAAAACAGAAAACAATGAGAAAAAAAGCTCATAGTAATTATTCCCCATCAATAATTACTTTAAATTAAAATGGATTGAACTTCCCAGCTTAAAGACAAAGAGTGGCTGAATGATTAAGACAAAACCAAAGCAAACAAGATCTATGTATACACTATCTTCAGGAGATTTAAAGAATTACCTAGACCAAAATTAAAATGATATAAAAAGATATTTCATGAAAATGTTACCCAACATAAAGCTAGCATAACTATACTATACCTAGAAATAAATTTAAGCAAGGTATTAAAGAATTCATATAATGAAAACCACAAAATCTGATAGAAGAAATTAAAGAAAACACAAATAAATGGAAAGATACCCATGTTCATGGATTGGGAGATATAATATTGTTAAAATGCCTATTTTACTCAAAGCAATCTATAGACTTAATGTATCTCTATAAAATCCTGAATGGTTATTTTACATAAATAGAAGAAGAAGAAAAAAACTCCCCCAATTGTTAGGTAATGACAAGGGAACTCAAAAGCCAAAATAATCTTGGGGGTGGGGGGTAATAAAAATAAAGCTGAGGCATTACACTTTCTGATTTTAAACTATGTTACAACACTACATTATTTGAAACAGTGTGGTACTGGCATAAAGACAGACATATACAACAACTAGGGGCCTGATGCACGAAATTCTCTGATTCACTCATATTCAGAGAATTTCTAGGAAATTCTCACAGCCCCTTGCAGCCTCGGCCGGGCCTCCCAGCCCTGGTTTTGTCCGGAAGGTCGGCCGGGCCTCGCAGCCCCGGTTTTGTCCGGAAGGTCGTCTGGATGGTTGTCTGGAAGGATGTCCGGACAGTCATTCTGCTGTTTGGTCTAATTAGCATATTAGCTCTTAATTATATAGAATGGAACAGAATAGAGTCAATAAATCAACCCATGTATGTACATGGTCAACTGGCCTTCAATAGGAGTGCTAAAAACATAACAATGGGGAAAAGACATTCTTTTGCAAAATGTTGATACAATGGATATCCACATGTAAAAGAATGGAATTGGGTCCATTTTATTCCATACACACAAGTTTACTCAAAATATCTTAAAAACTTAACTGTAAGACCTGAAACTATAACTGCTAGAACAAAAATAGGGGAAACATTCAGGACATTGTTCTTGGCAATGATTGTTTTGCTATAACATCAAAGCACAGGCAACAAAATCAAAACTAGATGAGGGGGACTACATCAAGCTAAAAAGTTTCTTCACAGCAAAGAAAACAATTCATAAAGTTAAAGAGAAACCTACAGAATGTGATAAAATATTTGTAAATCATATATATGAAAAGGAATTAATTTCTAAAATATTTAATGAACTACTAACATTTAGCAGCAACAAACTAACAAAAACAAAACAAACACAAACAAACAAACAAAAAACACCTACAAATAAACCTGATTTAAAAATAGATATTTAATATATAACTATTAAATATTACATATAATATATAATATATAACTATTATATATACATATCTATATATCTATATATTTATATATATACATATCTATATATCTATATATCTATATATACTAGAGGCCCAGTGCACAAAATTCATGCACTGGGGGGTGGGATTCCCTCAGACCAGCCTGCCCCTCTCACAGTCCGGGAGCCCTCAGTGGATGTCCTACTGACTGCCACAGTCTGGCAGCAGCGGCTCGGAGCAGGCGTCCCGTGTGTGTGTGTGTGTGTGTGTGTGTGTGTGTGTCCCCGCTGGGACAGGGGCCTCCCCCCAGCCGCATTGGAGGCTCAGAGCAGGCACTGTGTGTGTGTGTGTGTGTGTGTGTGTGTGTCCCCACTGGCGCCTACCCCCAGCCGCATTGGAGGCTCAGAGCAGGTGCTGTGTGTGTGTGTGTGTGTGTGAGTGTGTGTGTCCCCAATGGGGGCCTGCCACCAGCTGCGTAGGAGGCTCAGAGCAGTCGCTCCGTGTGTGTGTGTGTGTGTGTGTGTGTGTGTGTCTGCTGGGGGTCTTCCCCCAGCCAAACCGTGGAGGCTTGGAGCAGGCGCCCCTCTGTGTTGATCTCTCAGGCTCCTGGCCTCCACTGCATGTTGTTCTCTCCCTTGAGCTGTGGCCAGGGTGGGGTGCTGCCTGCAGGCTGCACTTTCCTGCTCATGGATTGCCAGATCACCGCGGAGACCTGGGGGCAGGCCCTCTTGGGTGCTGCCTGCAGGCCGCACTTTCCTGCTCTGGGATCGCCACAGTGACCCAGGAGCAGGCCCACCTGGGGGCTGCCTGCCAGCTGTACTTTCCTGCTCTGGGATCGCCATGGCAACCCAGGAGCAGTCCCTTCTGGGTGCTGCCTGTGGACGACACTTTCCTGCTCTTGGATTGCCATGGGGTCCGAGCTGGCGGCGGGGCTTAGCGGGGCTTAGGCAGCACATGGGGGTCCCAACTGGGGACAGGGCTTAGGCGGCACGGGGCTTAGGCGGTACATGGGGGTCCCTGCTGGGGGCGGGGCTTAGACAGCGCGGGGCTTAGGCAGCACACAGGGGTCCCAGCTGGGGGCGGGGCTTAGGCAGTGTAATCGGGGCCAGGATGGCAGCTTGCATTGTCCCACCCTGCCTGCAGTATGCAAATTAGCCACCATCTTTTTGGCAGTTAATTTGCATATTGCGCTGATTAGCCAATGGGAGGCGTAGTGAAGGTACGGTCAATTACCATCTTTGTCTATTATTAGATAGGATGATTATAGATAATCCTATTGTTCAAGTGGTAAAATAAAGATACAATTTTTAAAACTATAAGATGATTATTTAACGTTTGTGTCTCTTTAGTAGAGTTGCAAGGTTTTACTTATATTTTGCTATAATAATAATGCCTTACATTGACATTATATTTTGTGGGTTTTAGGTTTAGAGGGAAATTCTATGTAAAGTGCTCCTTTTAATTCTCATAGTAACCCAGTTCATTTTTTTAAGTTTGCAATTGCAGCGCAGGAAACTGATGTTATAAGTGGTTACATGACTTATGCAAGACCACCCAGCTGGTAATTGGCAGATAAAGAATTCAAACTAAGACCTTTGACTTTCAGTCATATGGTCGTTGTATATTTAATATGTCACATTTCATCACAAGGCAGAGGACAAATATAAGAGTGCATAAATTTTCAAGACCTTTGCACTATATCTTTCATTTGAATTTGTATAAAACACTGCAATGTTTAATTATTATAACTATACTTCTTGAATCTACAGTGTGTTCCTTCACAGTGTAGGTACTTTCTACCTTGCTGAATTTCTGGAAATAACACTGAATTCTTTTTTCCTTTTGCACCCTCATTTACAATAAATTCAATATTTGAGATGATGTAATTTTTTAAAGAAATTTAAAATAATTGACAGATCAGCTTATAAATTAGTCAGATCATACATAGATAACTTGATTCTTTATTCCTTATCAACTGGAATTAAGACATGGGATAGTAAAGTGATCTAAAGCTTACAAAAAAACCAGTTAAAAGCAACACCTAAATGTCAATATTCTAAAAGTAACAATAAATTGTTTTTAAATGAGAATTAGAGGACATTTTGGAATAGCCACATATTATATGGTAAAGTTGTCTTTGTAAACCAAGTTAAGAGTAAATGTAAAAGAAAAGCATAATCTGAACAATTATTTGTAGCCTATCTGAAGACAATACATTATCGGATTACTGGTTTTCATTAAATTCAGTAATAGTAATCCAAAGAACCAGTGTTTTCTTGTATTCATCTAGCCTGGTAAAGGAGGCATCTCATATGTTCAGTTCAACTTTGTATTACTGCAAAAGTTTACTCAGTCGTGTTGTGAAATGATTCAGTAGATTTTTTTTAGGACTTGTTTGAAATACTTTTCAATTATCCTTCTTCCTCAATGTACCTTGAAATATTCTGTTTGTTAATTAGATTCTAGGTGACTAAGTCCATAAAAATACTCCCACAGACAGATAATAATAATTTTGGACACTGGGAATGTACACATTTTATTATAAGCTAAAATATGCATTTTGTTTTAATGAAATGAATAACTATCTTTTAGCGATAGTTAACCATGAGCCAAATGTATACTATGTTTAAACATCATCTTATTAGATCATCAAAACAAATCTATGAGGCCTAATTGTTGAAGTAAAATATTAGCCACGAAAAGGTTTAAAGATGCTTATATTAGTAGACACACAACTATTAATATCTGAGAGACAGAGGCTATTTGATTTTTATTATGCTAGGTTATTATTAAAAAACTAGAGGCCTGGTGCACAAAAATGCATGCACTTGGGGTGGGGAGTGTGGAGGGGAAGTCCCTCAACCCAGCCTGTGCCTTCTCACAGTCCAGGAGCTCTGCTGGGAGGGATACTTGTGACACCATACATGCCACAGGCACTTCTCATGTCTTTCTTGTCCTCGTCCTATGTCACACTCTCTACTGATTAAATAAATTACAGTAAATACTTCTAAATCCCTGATAAGCTCTACGGCCACCTCTGAATAAGTACACTTCTGAATTAGGAGGTAATGGGTTGACTTATATCCCCCCCAATCATGTCCACCTGGGATCTCAGAATGCAACCTGATTTGGAAATAGGATATTTGCAGGTGTGCTTAGGTTAAGATGAGGTCATACTAGTTTAGGGTGGGCCCTGAATCCAATGACTTATAAAAAGAGTAGAAATGTAAATATCTTAAAACTATTCTTTTCACATTCTACTAATGGCGTGATCTAATATGGAAGGGAAATTATAAGCAGAAGGTGATTAATGAACATGAGGTGAGTGCATAAGTGCTACAGAGATTAATTGCATATTTTATTGAACGAAGCTATGATGGGCAGCCACATCCATCCACAAAAGGAAGAGTTTTGAGATTGACAAAAGAACATTGTAAGACTTTGGAAGTTCCGTTTCTATGAAGTAGAACAGGTAATATCAACTTTGGAACTTTTGACTCAGTGATTTTTTGTCCTGTGCTTGTATATTCGACCAAACCTACCTTCTAAATGATACATTCTTTTTTTGGAAAGTTAATACATTTAGCAAGTACAATTTCATTCTTAGAGGCCCAGAAATATTTTAAGTTACCTTGTAGATCTTCATGCTGATCCATTATGCTGGTGCTAACATTTAGTATAATAGGAAAAACAAAATTCTCCTAATATCTCATTTTTTGAGGATGCTTCATTACATTCTAAAAGAATGACACTATAGCCACTTTACAGAAATGTATATTAAAATTATATAGAATCAAGATTTAAGTAACCTTAGCTTTTGCATATAACTAGCTCTAGGATCACTATGATTTTAAAATAAAAGCAACAATAATGATAATGGTATTGCTTCTATTTTGTTCAAAGTTCCTGTTTACATTTTCTTTCTACCTAAAGTTTAATGGGCAGTTCAGGCACTGTGCTCACTGATGTATGAAATCCTTAAAGCGGGTCACTTTTTACTTTTGGAAATTTGCTATAATAATAGCCAAATTGAGTTAGTGTAATTCATTCACTCATATTCAGAGAAACGGAAAAGACTTTCGAGTCAGGAGAATGACAACCCATTACTAACAAACACCGTGATGCGCAGCTTTTCATTTCTGCCATCAGAGAAGCCTGCACCTTCCTGCTAAATGGCTTTGTGTTCAATACACATTTGCTGGGGTGAGCTGTGCTATAATTAGAGCTATCACTAAATCATTACCACATTAGACTGCTTTCTAGTGCCCTTTCAAATACCTGTAGGGAAATTCCATCTCCCACTCCTGGTGGAGAGCCACCATAATTCCCTGCAAGTCAGCACTGTTCATCCTCCTGCAGGAAAACAATCTGAAAAGTGCTGTCTGATAGAGGGAAAATTGGATACTTGAATGTAGGGATGCATCCTTCCAGATCAGGAAAGAAAAACAAAACAAAACAAAACAAAACAAAACAGAAAACACAGTCAAAGGAACTTGAAGCAGCTTGGAGCAATTTCTTTTACTCAATTTGGAGGGCATTTGTGAGGAGAAAAAGGAGAAGGGGAGGTTGATTTTAAGTAATTTTGGGAGAAAGTGTAAGAGTTGAGGGTTTGAGTGTTTCAGAGTGGGAAAGGTTCAGTACCTGATGATTGAACACCTAAAAATAAATTAGAAAGAATTAACTCTTAGGGCAGAGAGGAAAGTTAAGGATAGCACCACATGACCTGGGTTTAGTTTTGCAGAACTCCCTCATTTATTACATATTTCCATGATTATAGTGTTCTCTCATTTTATTTTGTAATCTGACATATTCCACCTTTACCACCAAACTGCTATCCTATATAATGAAAGGCTAATATGCAAATTGTCCCCTCAGGAGTTCAACAGGGAGATTGGGAGTTCAATCGCTCTCTATGACGTGTGCTGACCACCAGGGGGCAGAACAGAACATTGCAGGCAACCAGCGGAGGCAGTGGGGCGCTGAGGGAGCGAGGGAAGGAGGAGGTGGGGAGGCCAGGAGGCTGGGAACCTGATCGGCCCTGATCATGAGCCAGGCCTAGGGACCTACCCGTGCAAGAATTTTGTGCACTGGGCCTCTAGTCTTAACCCTTTGCAGTCCAATTTTATTTTTGGAATTCAAACAGTCTGGTCCAAATTAATTGATGGGATTGAATGTTGAACCTGTTTGCGGTGTTGACCTCAGCCTTGATGTTGGACCTGCTCCTAGCGTCTGGTCTGTCGAGTCAGCCTCGACATTGGACCGAAAAGAGTTAAAATAAACTCCTCTATTCCAGCTGGCATGGCTCAGTGGTTGAGCATTGACCTATGAACCAGGAGGTCACAGTTCAATTCCCAGTCAGGGCACATGCCAGGGTTGCAGATTTGATCCCCAGTAGGGGGCATGCAGGATGCAGCTGATCAATGATTCTCTCATCATTAATGTTTCTATCTCTCTCTCCCTCTCCCTTCTTCTCTGAATTCAATAAAATGATATTTTTAAAATAAATAAACTCCCCTCTTCAAAGCAGCAAAATCAGAATGCAGTTGTCAGAGTAACTAAAGTAAGGGGCTCAGGCCTTGATAAATATAAATGTAGTATGCGGTATTAAAGGTGTCATAATATTGTGGAAATAAAATTGTATGGGAATGAGAAGATATCTTGAAATTCAGTATCACCAACTAATAGCTATTCTGAGTCTCAGTTTTTATATGCATAAATTAAAGATACTAATACTGGCCCTTTCTGCTTCATAGAAGTTCTATAAGATTCAGAAGATCAAGGTAAAATCCTTTTACAGTTCAAAATTAGTATGTAAAGATAAGGTACTATCCTGGTGAGGAAGAGTAAAATTCTATCTGCTACTAAGACAAACCTTTAACAAAGTATATAAAACATACAGATATTGAGTTAACATGGAATGTGTTTTATGTACAACAGACTTAGTTAAACATTTTTGGCTTATTTTCACCTTCACAGTGTAGAGCTCACCTCTGTGTTAAGTCCTGCTGACATTTTCAGTATTTCCCCCTAGGAAACAGCAGCATCCTTGCTGAATGGTCGCTATTCTTTATGTACAGATGTTGACTCATCTGGAGTGAATGCACTATGAAAAGGAGAATTGGGATTTTAATTTACTAAGCAGGGAAGCAAATTATGTAATTAGCTGATAAGCAGTTAAGCAGAAATGTAACAGAAGTAATTTTGTAGGGAACACATTGGAATCACACAAGACATAAATATTTCTGTGACACAATTTCTGAGGTTAAGAAATCTATACTCTATGTAGACTTACAGAATTATATCCCACAAAAAGTAAAGAATACTGGAACCTGAAGTTTTCTATTGTTTCCTTGAGATTTCATCTTTACTTTTTATAATCCATTTTTCCCTTTTAACAAAATAGTTTATCATAAAACTATTAGGATTTGATAGGCCAGGATTTACAGAGAGATGGAAGATTCTTTTATGAGATTTTTACAATACATTCTGTGGAATCTAGTGTAAGTTATAGGGATATCATCTTTTTTTTTTAATCCTCATCCTAGGATATTTTTCCATTGATTTTTCAAGAAAGTGGAACAGAGAGGGAAAGACAGAGAGAATTATCTATGTGAGAGAAGCACATCGATTGGTTGCCTCTTGCATGAGCCCTGGCCAGGGCCTTGGCTGGGGAGGAGCCTGCAACCAAGGCACGTGCCCTTGACCAGAAACAAACCTGGACCTTTTGGTCCACAGGCCAAAGCTCTATACACTGAGCCAAACCAGGTTGGGTGGGATATCATCTTTTGAAGAATGTAGCCCCAGTCCTGGTTATAGGTAACAGGGACCATGTTTGGAAATGCACTTGATAAACCCTAGTGCTTAGAATTATTATATTTAGTACTTTCATATGCCAGAAGTTTCATGTTAATGTCCAGGGAGATGTAGAGAATTATTATGCCAATGAGATTACATACAATGAAATACTATTGCAAATTCATTCCATTCCATCTTTAAAAAAATTAATGTGCATGCTTTTAGAAATGTGAAGCATTTTAATATTCTATTTTGATTATATTTGAAAAACCCAGGGTGAGTCTTCATGTTTCCTTTTAAATGAAGCTAGGATGCTTGCTGTTGTTGTTTTTTATATCACTGGCCTGAAATGCTCCATCATTGAGGACTACTTACAGTGTGATAGAGAGTAGTTAGACATTGAAAAGGGGCATCCACTGTAACGCAGAACTCACATAGGTGGTTCCTGGAGAATCACTGAGGGCTCAGAAATACTTCAAGGGACACTCCTGAACTCATTCTGAGGTTATTTTTATTGAGCCCTACCTTACTCCCAGAGATCAGAAATGATGAGAAATGCAATTGCTTTGGAGCTCAGTGTCACAGAATTCTGACCTCTTAAACTAAGGGCTTGAGTTCTAATGAATGTGTGTGTCTCTCTGTGTGCTATTAGCATCATTTAGGACAGTAGATATTTTCTAAATGGATTGCAATAAGTTAGTGCAGGAAGCTCATAATGGCGATTAATTTTGAATTTATACAGCAGATGTTTGCTCAGTGCCAAATAAACCTGTTCAATTTACCCCATGTCTTAATGTACCCTATCTATTATTTACATGTGAGCACATGCACCATGGAGAAAAGAAATAGCAAGGGCATGGCAGGGGTATATCAAGACATCTGGTAAGGTGATCACTTACAAAATCAAAATCCTTGGCTGCAACTCAAGATTGAAAATAATTTAGAAATAAGACCTCTGTGTTTTCCTCTGTCCTCACTACCTTGCCTCTAAGACTTCATACTGTCAGCTCTCAGGTAACAGTGCAAGTATAGTATATTTTACAATCAAATACATTAAAAGAATGTGGGGCAATACAATTAATTTTATTTTCTTAGTCTAAATATTTTCATTGTCATTGGCACAAACCAAATACTTGGTAGCATTTGTACTAAAATAAATTCTTCATAAATTTGGAACACAATACATTTTAAAGAATTTGATGCAAACCTGTGTTCTCTTCTACTTGGATGATAATTATAATATAGGTGTTAGTTCAGTCAAGCAATAAAATCTAGTGCTACATATCAGAAACTACAGATGAGTAGTTGGAAACATCACAGATTAATTAATTTTTTATTTTATTATTTCAAATATATTTTTATTGATTTCAGAGGAGAAGGGAAAGGGGGAGAGAGATAGAAACATCAATGATGAAAGAAAATCATCGATCGGCTGCCTCCTGCACGCCCCCCACTGGGGATCGAGCCCGCAATCCAGGCATGTGTCCTTGACCAGAATTGAACCTTGGACCCTTCAGTCCGCAGGCCAATGCTCTATCCACTGAGCCAAACAGGCTAGGTCATCACAGAGATTAATTTTTTAAACAAATAAACGTTGAGGGAAGAGTAAAGGGTAGTAAAAATATAGTATTTCTTCCACCTAATATAATTGTCCCATAATTCCTTCAAACCCATACCAAATGTCCTTTTCCATACCAGATTACAACATTTAAACTGGAGTGGAGAATGGGACCATTAAGGCTTGAATATAAAATACTGGGTGAAAAAGGCATTTCTGTTTTAATGAGTATAGAGCTGCCATTACACTTACCCTGTGTGTATCCTAGACCTTGGGTATACAGAAAATGGAAAGTTGTATCAACTAAAGATAACCAAAACAGAAAGGAAGAAAAATAAAAACCACAAGGCCCTAATTGTTAAAAAAAATTGCCTCAGATTAATGCTGCATTCAAATTGAAGCCTCATCAACCTTCCTTTTAGAATATTGCTGCTCTGAAATATGAATTATCAAAGTAGTTGACCTTAATAGCCAAATTAAGGGGAAAATTGTATATTTTTCATTAAGTTGAGTGTCACTAAATTCTTTAAGTGCATATTTTTGTCACAAAGCATTAAATCCTACAACAGGTTTTTAGGAGACCTTTTATCAGCATGCCTTAACTCTCTAATGTAAAAAGAAGAGTAGACATACATTTCTAATTCATGGACTTGAGCATGCTTTGTTGTTAAGAGAATTAAGATTCTTCCTTACTTTCCCATTTGTTTTGAGTCAACCAGAAAAATGTAATTCAATCAGAAGACGGAATATTACATCATCTTTGAGCAAACTTTTATTAGTTTATCGAGAACAGGAATGGAATGCAATATATCTTAATTTAGTCTAGCCTTTCTAACAGCATGATGATTCTTTAATATATGGTATTTTGAATATTCCAAGTAATAAAATTATATTTCATTGGTGGGGAATTGTGATTAGTTATTTTACTGAAAATTCATTATGCAAACACTTTTGAACTTTTATAACCAATCCAACAAAGGCCGATTTTGACTGTGACATGAAAATTTGTAAAACATGTTTTAATATAATATAGGTTATGAAAAGTCTTTTTTTATTTCACCAAAGTGCCTAGCTAAAGGCAGATGTGAATCTAGTAAAAAAGTTAATCAGTTTAGCACTGCTGAGGCATTTCATGTTCTGCACTGGGGTTTTTTATCTCCCGAAATGGAAGGAGCTCAGTGCTTACTCAGTATGGCAGGAGCGACTACAGAAAGGCTTTCCGGATGCAGTTGATGGAGACCTGTACTGTCAGTGGTATTTCCATAGAAATTTAGAAAATAGGAAGCACCAATATACATATCTTTTTTTATAAAGCAATTGCCATTCCGTTACTTTTCAAAATTTGATTTTGATAATTCTACCTTAACTCTTCATGAGATGAAAGATTCAAAATAGTTTTTTGCTCTGTTGCTTAATTAGAAAAAGAAAAAAAAACACTTAGATTTTATATAATGAAACATTTAAATATTTTATTTAAAAAATGCCTATATTGATGACTGTCGTATTCTGGTCTCATGTCTCAGGACTTTGGAAGTTGTCACTCGATTCCAACAAAATTAAAAAGCTGAACAGACTGAAAATCAGCAACGCTTCTGGGAACTGTAGAGAGATGAGGACACACGATAAACCATGGCCCTCAACACCGGGGAGAAAGTCAGGCAAATTCAGGGATCCCTGTCCTACCAGAGAAAAGACTCATTAGCAGAAAGAGCCTTGGGGCCTAGTGCTGGAGGAGTAGGAAAACGAAATATAATTGATAAATTCCCAGAAGCTCAATGTGAATAACTCTGAAAGTTAAAAACTCCAAGGGGGACTCATCATGGGGAAGAGGGAGGGAGTGCCATTTGCTGAGATTTGCCTCTGAGAGTTCCACTGGTTCTTGCAGTAAATATATGAGAAAAATCCCGTCAAGCTTCTGGCAGGGGGAAGGGAAAGGGACCATTTTGAAAGACATCAGAGTACTTTGTTTTTCTTAACAAGGTTTGTCTTCATGGGAAACTAGTTATCTGGAGGCTAACCTGCTAGGGTATTATCAGAGAACTAGAGGCCCACGGGTAGGGTCTCTAGGCCTGGCCGGAGATCAGGGCCAATCAGGGCATTCCGTCTGCTGGCCAGGGCCTTCCTTCCGACTGCCAGCTGGGGCCTTCCTTCATTTTGTGCTATCTCCTGGTGGTCAGTGCACATCATAGTGAGCAATCAAACTCCCAGTCGAACTCCCAAGGGGACACTTTGCATATTAGCCTTTTATATATATAGATAACATGGGGGAGGGAAATACCCACTCCAACCCAATCTAGCCCTCCTATCCCACCTAAGGGGGAAATAAAAACTGAGAAATGTTTGTGAAGTTCACAGTTCTGAGGCACAGTCCCTATAAGACTGAGATCTAATGATAGGACTATAGAATACTTCCCTTTTCTCCACACCTTTCCACCACATTTCTAAAGGACAATTCCCAATGATTCGTTTTACCTAGTATATCATGTACAGCTAGCAATAAAAAATTACAAGGCTTACCAAAATTAAAAAAAAAAATAGGAGACAAAGCAAGCAATGGAAGCAAATATGACAGATATATTAGAATTATCAGACCAGGAACTTAAAAGATCTATGATTACTATAATAGGCTAGAGGCTCTAATAGAGAAAGTAGACAGAATACAAAAAAGGATGGATAGTGTAAAACACACCTTCACAAATTAAAAAAAAAAAAGAAAAGAAATCATACAATAGCTCCTTTTAGGCCACAATGGAATTAAATAAAAATTAGTAACAGAAAGGTAACTAAAAATTCCTAAAATATGTGAATATTAAATAACATACTTTTAAATAACACATGGGTCAAAGAATAAACCTCAAGAGAAATGGAAAAAGAGTTTGAACTAATTGAAAATGAAAAGATTATTATCAAATTTTGTGCGGCACAGCAAAAGGGCAATTTATGGTATTGAATGCATATATTAGAAAAGAAGAAATATATAAATCAATAATCTGAGTTTTTACCATAGGAAATAAGAAAAAGAGGGGAAAATTAAATAAAAAATAAGCAGAAAAAAATAACCAGAATTAGATCAGTAATTACTGTCATTGAAAACAAAAACTCAGTAAGTAATTCAATAAAATTAAATTTTGTTGAAAAGTGCTATTAGGTTGATAGTGTCTAGCTGGACTAATTAAGAATAAAAGAGAAAAGACACAAATTGTTAATATTAAAAATGAAAAAGGGATATCTATATATCCTATATATATAACAAGGATAATAAAGGAATATTCTGAACAACTCTATGCCTACAAATTTAATGACCTGGATAAAATGGACAAGATATAAGCTGCCAAAACTCACAGAAGAAGAAATGGAAAATTTGAATAGGTCTATGTCTATTAAATAAATTTAAATGTTAATTAATAACTTCCCTAAAAAGAAAGACCAGGTCCAGATGGGTTCACTAGTGAATTATTTCGAACAGTTAAGGAAGAAATGATTCCAGTTGTTTGTAAAATCTCTTCCAGAGGATAGAAACAAAGAGAACACTTCCTTATTTGTTCTATAAGGCCAGAATTACTCAAATACCAAAATCATAAAAGGTATTATAAGAAAAGAAAACTGCAGACAATTTCCCTCATGATCATAGTTACAGAAATCTTTAACAAAATATTGGCAAATTGAATCCAACAGTAAAGAGAATTATACACCATGAAATAGTGTGATTCATTCCAGATATACAAGGCAGATTCAACATTTGAAAATGAATTAAGGTAATCCAGCATGTTAAAAGGACTATACTAGAAAAATCACATGATCATATCAGTAAATGTAGAAAAAGCATTTGATAAATTCAACACCCATTCACAGCAAAAACTCTTAATAAAGTAGGAATCAAAGGAAACTTTCTCTGAATGATAAAGACTAAAAAACCTACAGGTGATGTCATACTCAATGATAAGAAACTTGAATCTTTCCCACTAAGACCAGGTAGAAGGCAAAGGTTATCCCTTCTCACCAATACTGTCAACAGCTTTTTTTCTATTCTATCAAGTAATATTTTATATTAAAATTGGTTAATTTTATTAAATTCATTTTTTACAATAAATTGTTCCCCTTGTATTTTGGAAATGTTAATATTTACACTATTAAGAAAAGGCTTATGTCACAATAGACATGCATTCTTAGTGTGGCTTCTGTCATCCTTTGTGCCTATTAAACTGCACAGCCACAGTTAGGAGGGCCGATGGGCTTCCTCAGCGTCCTGATGGAATTTGAATCCCTATTATGAACTCTGAGGATGACAAGTAGTTGGCCTCCAGTCATTTGTGATGTAAGCAATGGAATTGTGACATACAATTTACATATTTTGAGGCCCTTTTCCCCATACCTTTCTTGAATGCAGATCAATTCACTTGTTCTTATTTTTTTTATCTTACTTTATACTGAAGAGTTCATTTTGATCTTACATTTAATTTTTTTATACTTAAACTAGAGGCCCAGTGCACAAATTCATGCATGGGTAGGGTCAGCCGATTGGGCCGGGCAGGCTGGGGGGAGGGGCTGCAGGTGGTTGGCGGGTTGGCCCCACCCCCTGGTCGAACTCCCGGTTGAGGAGACAATTTTCATATTAACCTCTTATAATATAGGATACTTTTCTTAAACTGTAAGACAGAATAATGGAGCAAACATTTTGACTTTACTTCTATCCTATTTTGTTAAATTATTAAACATTTGTTTGTTGTGCACAGATGTTATTTTTAAATAAATTGTGCTCTTAATCTAAAAAAATGAAAATATCTTCACTTCATATTGAGGAGATAGAAGAGGGACAGTTAAATAGGGAAGGGATCACGGGAGAGAATGAAAGTAGGGAAGTCCAAGAATACCAGGCTATAGCTTGCTGACTAGTTGCTAAGGCAACCCAGCTGGGCAAAATCCCAGCTGGGCAGGAGTTGCTGGGGCAACCCAACTGGGCAGGGAAGAACCAACACCTCTTTACAGAGAGCTTCCTCTACCCTAGACAGAGAGCTTCCTCTAACCTGGACAGAGAGCTTCCTCTATGGGTAGAGGAAGAGTTTCCATGGAAGAACCAATCAGAAGCCAGCAGGGCATATATATATACCCCTAACCAGGGTGCTTAGGTGGAAACCTACTTGGGTCCCCTCCCTGCTAGAGGGAGTCTGTATATCTTTCAATAAATTTTGCTTTAGCTTTCGCTTTCCTGTGAACTCATTTTTCAATTTTGGTAGACAATGAACTCAGACCCTAACACCACATCCTGGTATCAATATCACTAAATTAATAAGTAATTTATGTATATAAAGTAAAATATGAAACATTCCAACAATACTAGTATTTAATATAGACACTTATGTGTGATGAATTCATCTACTTTAATATAAATGAATTTGGGGTATTATCAACTTAACCTTATTTAAAAAGTGCTGCTCTCGCTGGGTGGCTCAGTTGTTTGGAGTGTCATCCCATACACCAAAAGGTTGCAGGTTTGATTTCTGATTAGGGAACATACCTAGGTTGTTCCCAGTCGGGGCAAATGAAGAAGGCATCAATGTTTCTCTGTCTCTTAAAAAAATAATTAAAAACATACTCGGGTAAGGATTAAAAACAACAACAACAACACAAAAAACAATGCTAAGTAAACATCCTTTCTATATATACAAGGTGTATCTCCAAAATGTATACACACTTTAATAGCTGATAGCTCAGTTTTGAAAATTAAATGTATTTTAATAAACACTGCCTTTATAATTATTCAAAGTGCGTGTATACATTTTTGGGATACTCTATATTGAACTTCTCTGATTACTTCCTTAGGATAAATTTTTGCAATAAAAATGTTTTTAAAGAATCATAAAGGGATGGATACTACTTAAATATTGAATATATTATTCATTGCCACGTGGAAGGTTGTACCCAATAACCTTATATCAATTATATGTTAGAGTGTTTGTGTTCACAAGAGCATACCAGTATTAAATATTTAAAATAATGTGTACAAAAATGGTTTTATTTTGTATTTATTTGATTGTTAGGAAGAGTCATATTTTTAAATTGCCAGTTACTGGCAAGAATAGTTAAAATGCTAAGGATATTCTTATAATTATGTTTTATCTATGTTGCCAAATATTAGTTTTTATTTTATGATTTAATTTTTCCAGCTTTATTGAGATATCATTGACATTATATAAGTGTAAGATATACAATGTGATGATTTCATACACATGTATATTGTGAAATGCTCACCACAATAACGTTACTTAACATATTCTTTATCCTACATAATTTCCATTTTATTATTGTTGTTATAGTGAGAATATTAAAACTCTGCTCTCATAGAAACTTTTCAATATACAATGTAGCCATAATGTACATTAGATTGCCTGAACTTATACACACTATAACTAAACGTTTGTACCCTTTGACCAGCATCTACGCATTTTTTTCTGCCCCTAAGTCTGTGGTAACCACCAGTCTTCTTTCTGTTTATGAGTTCAATTTTTTTAGATACCACATATAAATGAGATTATACAGTATTTGTCTTTCTGTGTCTAGTTTATTTCACTGATCATAATGCCCTCAAGTCCATCCATGTTGTCACAAATAGTAGGAGTTCTATCTTTTTTTCTGGCTGAATAATATTAAAATTATATATATATATATATATATATATATATATATATATATATATATATATAATTTGTGTGTGAAAGTGTAGTCATATTTTCTTTATGCATTTCTATCAATGGATATTATTTTCATGTCTTAAGTATTGTGAATTATTCTGCAATTATCTATTCATGTACTTGTTGGGCAATTGTATATCTTCTTTTGAAAAAAAAAAGGGCTATTCATATCCTCTAAAAAAATTTGCTATAAGTGGTATGAGTTTCTTATATATTTTGGACATTAACTCTTTAATATATAATATATACTATATATTATATATTCTCTGTGAATATTTTCTCTCATTCCAGAGATTTATTTTTCATTTTGTTGATTTCTTTTTTTTTTTTTACTGAGCAGGAGCTTTTTAGTTTAAGGTAGTCCTACTTGTTTTTCTTATTGTTGTTTGTGCTTGTGGTGTCATATCCAAAAATAGCATTGCCATAACCAATGTTAAGCTTTTCCTCTATGTTTTTATTTTTTTTCTATGAGTATTACTGTTTCAGGTCTTACATTTAATTCTCTAATCCATAACAATTTAAATTTTCTAAGTGGTACAATATAAAGGAGCAGTTATGTGCTTTTACATACAGTTTGTGCAAAATGATTTATTGACTAGACTATCCTTTCCCCACAGTGTGTTCCTAACACCCTTGTCAAAGAGGATTTTTTTTTCTATTTCTGTTAAAAATGCCATTGGACGTTTTCAGAGATTGCATTGAGTCTGTAAATTGCATGGGGACTATAGACATTTTAATAATATTAATCCTGCCCTGGGTAATTTGGCTCAGTGGATAGAGAGTTGGCCCCCAGACGGAAGGGTTGCAGTTGCAGGTTCAGTTCTGGTCAAGGGCATGCACCTTGGTTGCAGGCTCAATCTCAGGCCCCAGCTGGGGATGCATGCAGGAGGCAATCAATCAATGTGTCCCTCTCACATTGATGTTTCACTCTCTCTGTCTCTCCCCTTCCCTTCCAGTCTCTCTAAAAATCAATGAAAAATATCTTCAGGTGAGGATTAACAAAAAGCAAACAAACAACAATAATAACAATAATTCTTACAATCTATGAACTTGGTGTATTATTCTTATTTGCTTCTTATTCAATTTCTTTTATCAATGTCTTATAGTTTT
Organism: Myotis lucifugus; assembly: GCF_000147115.1. Taxonomy (NCBI): domain Eukaryota; kingdom Metazoa; phylum Chordata; class Mammalia; order Chiroptera; family Vespertilionidae; genus Myotis; species Myotis lucifugus. Next base: position 19,261 of record NW_005872363.1, on the reverse strand, counting down.
CAGTGTACAGATATTTCACCTCCTCAGTTCAATTTATTCCTTATTATTTTACTAGAGACCCGGTGCACAGAATCGTGCATGGGTAGGGTCCCTAGGCCCAGTTGATCGAGGCTTTCTGGCTGCCCACGAGGGCCTTCCTTCTTCCACACCACCCCCTGGTGATCAGCACATGTCATAGTGAGCAATCGGACGCCTGGTCTCCTGGTCAAACTCCTGGTCTTTGGGTCAAATTCCCAAGGGGACACTTTGCATATTAGCCTTTTATATAGAGAGATTCTTTTTGATACTATTGGAAATGGTTTTCTTTAAGTATTTTTAAAAATATATTTTTATTGGTATCAGAGAAGAAGGGAGAGGGAGAGAGAGCTAGAAACATCAATGATGAAAGAGAATCATTTATCAGCTACCTCTTGCACATCCCACACTGGGGATCAAGCCCGCAACCTGGGCATGTGCCTTGACCAGGGATGGAACTGTGACCTCCTGGTTCATAGGTCAAAGCTCAACCACTGAGCCCTGCAGGCCAGGCTGTTTGAGTATTTTTTTTTATACAGTTCATCACTAGCATATAAAAACAAAACTGATTTTTGCATATTGATTTTGTATCCTTCAACTTTACTGATTTTGCTGATCACTTCTAACAGTTTTTTTGGTGGATTTTTTTTTTTAGATTTTATTTTATTTTTTAAGTTATTATTTTTTTTAATTGTTTTATTGCTTAAAGTATTACAAAGGGTATTACATACGTCTCTTCCCCCCGCCCCCTTGACAATCCCCTGGCCTCCCCTACCCCCCAGTGTCTTATGTCCATTGGTTATGCTTATATGCATGCATACAAGTCCTTCGGGTGGAGTTTTTAGGACTTTTTATATGTAAAATCATCTTATCTGTAATCAGATTATTTAGTTTCTGCCTTTATTATTTGAATGCATTTTATTTCTTTTTCTTGCCTAAGTACTCTATCTAGGACTTCCAATTCTATTTCCAATACTATGTTGAATAGAACCTTTGTCTTGTTCCTGATCTTGGAGAAAAAAATTTCAACTTTTCACCATGGAATATGATGCTAACTGTGGGGTTATCATATATTGCCTTTAATATGTTAAGGTGAATCCCTTCCCAACCTAATCTGTTTAGCATTTTTATCAGAAAAGGATGTTGGATGTTGTCAAATTATTTTTCTGCATCTATTTAGGTGATCATATGGTTCTTATCCTTTGGTCTGTAACCATGATGTATTACATTTATTAATTTGCATATGTTGAGCCATCCTGGCATCTCAGGTTTTATTTCCATTTGATCATAGTAGGCGATCCTTTCAATGTGCTTTTGAATTTGGTTTGCTAGTACTCTGTTGAGGATTTTTGTATCTATTTATCAAGAATATTGACCTTTAATTTTCTTTTCTTGCAATGTCTTTATCTGGCTTTTGTATAAGGGTAATGCTGGCCTCATAAAATGAGTTCAGGAGTTTTTTTCCTCTTCAAATTTTTTGAAGTTTTTGAAAAGGATGGGCATTAATTTTTTTCTACAAGTGTTGGAAAATTCACATGTGAAGCTATCTTGTCTTGAGTTTTCTTTGTTGGGATATATTTTCCATTACTGCTTTAATCTCCTTCCTTGTAATTGGTCTGTCCTTATTTTTTATTACTTCATGATTCAGTTTTGTATGTTTGTAGGAATTTTTCCATTTCTTCTACCTTGTCCCATTTTTTGGTGTATATTTTTAATAGTAGTTCCTTCTAATCCTTTGTATTTTGGTGATATCAGTTGTAATGTATTTCTTCTCTTTCATTTACAGTTTTATGTATTTGAGTCCTTATTTCTCTTGGTTAATCTAAAGATTGTCAATTTTGTGTATCTTTCCAAAAAACAACTCTTAGTTTTGTTGATCATTTCTAGTTTCTATTTTATTTACCTCATCTCTAATATTTATTATGTTCTTCCTTCAGATAACTTTGGGCTTAGTTTATTCTTTGTCTAGTTTATTGAAGTATTGAGTTGTTTATTTGCGGTCTTTACTGTTTCATAATTTAGACATTTATTACTATAACATTTTCTCTTAGAACTGTTTTTGCTGCATCTTATAAGTTTTGGCATGTTGTGTTTCCATTTTTATTTGTTTCAAGGTATTTTTTCTTTCCCTTTTGATTTCTTTGACCCATTACTTTCTCAGGAATGTATTGTGTAATGATCACATTATGTGCATTTTTCCATTTTTCTCCTGATATTGATTTCTAGTTTCATATCATTATTGTCAGAAAGGGTAGTTGATATAATTGCAGTCTTAACTTTTTAAGATTTGTGTTTGGGCCCAACATATGATCTATCCTGGAGAATGTTTCGTGTGCACTTTAGAAGAATATGCTGCTGTTGGATGGAATGTCAGTTAGTTCTATTTGGTCTATGATGTTATTTTAAATCTGCTGTTTATTGTTTTCCTGTCTGAATATTATCCAGAAAGTAGAAATTTAAAGTGTCTTACTTTTATTGCTATATTTTTCTTCCTTCCATTCTGTTCTTACTTGCTTAATATATTTAGGTGCTCTGATGGTGAGTGCATATATATTGACAATTTGTATAGCCTCTTGATGATCGACCCCTTTATAATTACTTCTTTATCACTGCGATTTTCACTGAAAATCTATTTTGTCTGATACAAGTATAGTAACTCCTGCTCTCTTTTAGTTACCATTTAAGCGGAATATCTTTTTCCATGCCTTTACTTCCAGCTGATGTGTATCTTTAACATCCAAGTGAGTTTCTGGTAGGTAGCATATTGTTGGATCCTGCTTTTCAAAAAAGGTTTTTCAGCAACTCTGTGCTTTGATTATACTTTTTAATCTATTTATTATTATAGCACATTGATAGGTAAAGATATATCATTGCCCTTTTTAAGTTGTTTTTGACTTTTTTTAATTCATTTCTTTGTTTCATCTTCTTTTGCTATCTTATTTTGAGATTCGTTGATTTTTTTTTTAGTGGAATACTTTTATTATTTTCTCTTGCTCTTTGGATATCTGCTGTAGGTTTCTTCTTTGTGGTTGCCATGTGTTTTATATAAAATATCTTATAGTTATAACAGTCTGAATTCTGCTAATTGCAACTTAATTTCAATTGCACATAAAATCTTTACACTTTTGTTTCCCTATATTTTATACTTTTATGTCACACTTTACATATTTTTCTACCATGTGTCCATAAATAAATTATTTCACCTTTAGTTATTTTTAATATGTTTTATATTTTAACCCTTATACTAGAATAAAGATGATTTATGCAGCACTATTACAGTATTAGAATATTCTGAATTTATTATATATTTACATTTACCAGTGAGTTTATACTTACATTTGTTTTTTAAATAAATCTTTATTGTTGAAGTATTACATATGTCCCTTCCCCCCTCCCCCATTGCCCTGTCCCACCCACCTCCCCCCAAGCCTTCACCACCCTATTGTCTGTGTCTATGAGTTATGCATATATGCATATGAGTTTATTGGTTGATCTCTTCCCCCTTCCATCCTCCCCTGCCTTCCCTCTGAGGTTTGACAGTCTGTTCAATGTTTCTATGTCTCTGGGTCTTGATCTCACTCATATGTGGAATCTAATAAACAACATAAACTGATGTACATTTGTTTTTATATTGTTACTTAGCACCCCTTCATTTCAACCTGAAGAAGTCTCTCTAGCATTTCTTGTAAGGCAAGTCTAGTAATAATGAACTACTTCAACTTTTAGATTTTTTTCTGGAATATTTTTAATTCTCCATAATTTTTTTGTATTTATTGATTTTAATGAATTTATTGAGGTGACACTGGTTAAGAAAATTATACAGGTTTCAAGTGCACAATTCTACAGCACATCATCTGTACACTGTATTGTGTGTTCACCACAGCAAGACAAGTCTACATCCATCACCATTTATCCTCCCTACATCTTCCTCCATATCCTCCCCTCCACAGTCCCACAGCTTTGATATATACACTGAGTGGCCAGATTATTATGACCACCTGACGTTTGTAGGCAAATTAGCTATAATTTCGTGCTGAAGTTGCTAGAGGGCCAGACCATTATAAATAGGGAAGCAGGTTGTTTACCACAACAGTAGAAGTAATTTTTTTCTGAAGATATGGGTAAACAATGCGCTTAACAGTCTTTGAACGTGGAAGATATATACTAGAGGCCTGGTGCACAAAAATTTGTGCACTGGCGGGGGTGGGGGGGTGTCCCTCAGCCCCACTTGTGCTCTCTCACAGTCTGGGACCCTCGGGAGATAACGACCTGCTGGCTTAGGCCTCCTCCCGGGTGGCAGAGGGCAGGCCCAATCCCTAGGTGCAGCCCCTGGTCGGGCTCAGAGC
>NW_005872363.1:0-14640 GCF_000147115.1 Myotis lucifugus | reverse complement strand
TATTACCCTTTTACTATATAGGATAGAGGCCTGGTGCATGGGTGGGGGCCGGCTGCTTTCCCTGAAGGTGTCCCGTATCAGGATGGGGGTCCCGCTTGGGTGCCTGGCCAGTCTGGATGAGGGGATGATGGCTGTTTGCAGCTGGTCACAACCCCTTCAGGCTGGGGGTCCCCACTGGAGTGCCTGGCCAGTCTGGGTGAGGGGCTGAGGCCCGTTTTCAGGCAGGCGGGCGACTGAAGCTCCCAACCTCTCCTTTTTTCTTTTTTTTTAATTCTGGGATTTATTTACCTTCTATAGCTGTCACTGCAGCTGAGAGCCAGCTTTAGCTCTGAGGCCGGCTCCAGCTTGAGGCCTCGGCTGCTGAAAGAAGGGATCTGGGTTTGTTTGGGTTCTATAATTGTTATACTGTTTCGGTCCTGCTCGCTCCAGCTCTGACGGCTGAAAGCAGGTTTCTGGACTTTTCTTTAGCTTCTATATTTGCAACAATGTTTCTTAGAGAGCAAGCACAGAGGCTGGCAAGGCAGTCAGGGAACCTTGGCTTCCTCTGTCACTGGAGCAAGCAAACCTCCTGTTCACTTCAGCTGCCTGGCAGCCGGCCGCCATCTTGGTTGGCAGTTAATTTGCATATAGCCCTGATTAGCCAATGGGAAGAGTAGTGAAGTTATGGTTAATTACCATGTTTCTTTTTTAATTAGGATAGGAGATATATTATATATATATATATATATCTGAATGGCCAGATTATTATGACCACCCCATCAGTACTTCGTTGGGCCACCTTTTGCCTTCAATACTGTGGCAATTCTTCTTGGCATTGACTCCACAAGATGTTGAAAGGTGATGCGAGGAATCTGACACCATGCCTGATGAATAGCACTGTCCAGTTCTGTGCGATTTGATGGTTGTGGAACCAGCTGCCTGATGACTTTTAACTTCATCCCACAAATGCTCAATTGGATTGAGATCTGGTGATTTTGGGGGCCACCTAAGCAATGGAAAGTCTCCCTCATGTTCTTGAAACCACTCCTGCACAATGTAAGCACCGTGGCATGACACAATGTCTTGTTGGAAGAAGTCACCTCCATTGGGATATGCCATCAACATGATAGGATGAACCTGATCAGCAATGATTCTTAGGTATGTTGTGCTATTCAGATGTTGTTCCACATGAATTAAAGGGCCCAAATCATTCCAGGAAAACCTGTCCCAAACCATAACACTGCCCCCGCCAGCTTGAAGGGTTGTACTCATGCATGTGCAGTGCATGCTTTCATGCTGTTTCCACCAAATTCTCGCTCTGCCATCTGCATGATGCAACTGGAAAGGTGATTCATCAGACCACATGACTTTTTTCCAGTGCTCGACTGTCCAATCCTTGTGTTCCTGTGCAAATTTGAGACGTTCTATCTTGGTAACTGCAGACAGCAAAGGTGTTCGAACAGGCCTTCGGCTTCCATATCCATATGATGCAGTGTATGGCTAATTTGCCTACAAACGTCAGGTGGTCATAATAATCTGGCCACTCATGTTCAAATATATCCCATGTTCAAAGGCTGTTAAATCACATTGTTTACCCATATCTTCAGAAAAAAATCACTTCTACTGTTGTGGTAAACAACCTGTTTCCCTATTTATAATGATCTGGCCCTCTAGCAACTTCAGCGTGAAATTATAGCTAATTTGCCTACAAACGTCAGGTGGTCATAATAATCTGGCCACTCAGATATATATATATATATAATCTCCTCTCTTGAGGGCGGGCAGTGAGACAGGAAAGGGAGGGAGGGAGGGAGAGAGAGAGAGAGAGAGAGAGAGAGAGAGAGAGAGAGAGATGAGAGGGAAACATCGATCAGTTGCCTTCTTTATGTGCCCCGACTGTGGATCAAACCCAAAACCCAGGAGTGTGCACTGACTGGGAATTGATCAGGCAGCCTCGCTGTGCACTGGAAGCCACTTTAACAACTGAGTCACTTCAGCAGGGCTTGCTATGATATTCTTGTTGGGCGGTTTATTCTTTGAACACTAAATATATCATCCCTCTCTCTCCTGGAATGTAAGGTTTTCCCTGAGAAATTTCCCGGTAAGAATATGGAAGCTCCTAAGTGTTTACAAGTTTCTTTTCTTTACTTTAAAACTTTGTCTTTGACCTTTGACAATTTGATTATAATGTATCTCAGGAATATCTTCAGTAGACTAATTTGCTTTCAGTCCTTTGAGCATCATATATCTGGGTGTTCATAACCTCTCACTATTGGGAATTTTTAGCTATTATTTTTTTTATATAAACTTTGTGAACCTCTTTATTTTACTGGGGCTTTCATTATGTGTATTATAGTTCACTTGATAGTGTCCTATAGGTTCTGTGTGCCTCACTTTTTAATTCTTTTTATTCCTCTAAATGGCTAATTGCAAATTACTTGCATTTAGGTTTACTGATTTCTTTTTCCACATAATCATGCCAGATGTTGAAGCTCTCTGTTGAATTCTTCAGTTCTGTCATTGTGTCTTTCAGTTTCAGAACTTCTCTTTGGCTATTTTTGTATGACTATATTTCTTTAGGGTTTGTTGCTAGAACTTATTAGTTTCCTTTCGTGGTATCATGTTTGCCTGATTCTTGGTGTTCTGTGAACCCTGGGTTGATGTCTGAACAGACACTCCTTCTAGTCTTTATAGACTGGTTTCAGCAGGTAAAAACCTCTACCAGGTCCCTGGACTGTTAGTATTATTTCCAGGATCATAGTTGAGCAGGTTAGAGCTGGATCATATTGTTGGTGGCCCACAGTGGATTCTGTAGTTGGGGCCCTGTTACCAGGGGTTTGGGTAAGCCTGGATGATTTTTGAGGGGATAGGGCTACTTCCAGAACCATGGTCAGTAGGGCTGGCATTGAGACCAGGATCTGCTTCAGGGTATGCAGATGGTGGGTCTCTTACTAGCTGTGCAGATGGGTGTGTCTCTTTCCTGGTCTCAGGGAGGGCATGTTAAAGGTCACTAACAGGTCCCTGGGTGGATAGGATTTCTTGCTTGGCTAACAACTGAAACACTCCAGAAATCATTTTGATTATATCTCCTTTTAAATTTTTTTTGAGGAATTTCTCCTCTTTTGAAATGTTTTGTTTTACCTTTTATAAGATTCCAATTTGTTGCTTTTCTTTGTGTTGGGAATATGATGAAGAGTGCCTCTCTTCCTTTTTGCTTTTGAACGAATTAATTTTTTTAATTTTTATTTTATCTCAACTGTACTATTATTATTATACCAATTTTTAGATATTTTAGTTTTTCTAGAGTTCACAATACTCAAATTTGATTAATCACAGTTTATTTTTAAGTAATTTTCTACTATTTTACATGTAGTGGGATAGCCTTAATATAGTATATTCTCAATTCATCCCTCACATACTTTGCAATATTTTCCCTATATTTGAAGTGATTAACTACTATATTTTTAGTGAGCTAATAATCATATGGCCTTTAAATCTATAAAAGTATGCCTTTTAACTACGTTGGAAAGCTTGATTTCATTGAGTGGATACAAGTTTCTACTTGGTGTCATATTTCTTCTGTTTGGAGAACTTCCTCTGACATTTCTTGTATTTTTCACAACTGTGCTGTATTTTCTTTTTTGTTCATGCATATTGTCTACTTTTTAAAATTAGTTCTTTTAACATATTCATCATAGTTATTTTAAACTTCTCATCTGGTAGTTCAAATATCTAGGGCCCATTTTAAGTCAGCTCTGTTGCTTACTTGATTCTTTCAAATGGGTTTTAGGTAGTGGGTTTTGTGCGTGTGCGTGTGCATGTGTGTGCGTATGTGTGCGTATGTGTGCGCGTGTGTACGTGTGTGTGCGTGTGTGTGTGTGTGTGTGTGTGTGTGTGTGTGTGTGAACACCTTAGTTGAGAGACTGTCCGCATATGTAGGGCAGTAGAGACTGAGGTACCCAGTATTTATGCCTAGAAATTGTCATGTCCCTTCTTCTAGATCTTTATTTTGAAGAGCTTCCTAGTCAGTCGGGGGAGTTTTCATTTGTCCTGTATCCTGGTCTAGACTCAGTCTTAGGCATGTTAGTATCTCTGAGTATCATGGGTGTTTCTCAATGATCTGCCCCTTGGGCAATGTTGGAATGTCACTAATCATCTGGGCTCAGGGCAACTGACTGACTCTGCTTTCTGATACCACTCCACTCCATGTTACCCTTCTCTCAGCAACAAGTGTTTTAATCTGTGTCCAAAAAGAGAAAGGGCTTACAATTCATTCCCCTCTAGGGGATTAAGAGGTTGTTGTTGTTGTTTTGTTTGTTTGTTTTTGTTTGTTTTCAGGATGAAAGGTGTGAGCCCAGCTCCTGTAATTTCTACACAAGCTGCACTTTCCTCTCCCAGATCTGTACCACTGAGCGATATTGCCCTCTGTATTTCTTATGAGTATCTAGTGAAAGTTCATGAAGTAGAATCTAAGAGTGGTGCAAATTCCCCTTGTGTCTGTGGCTCACTGGGGTCCTAAGCTCTCATGAAAGACAACATTTAGCCTTTAGACATTAATGAAAATTTAATCTTAATATTCATTTAGTTACATTGCATCACAGCTGTGCTGGTTTTCTCATCTGAGCAAAGACAGGTCAATCTAAGGCTAGTTGAGTATCTCAGAACCTTCAAGGAAAGTTTTTATTTTGATATTATCTGGCTCTTTCTGGTTGTTAAATTTGAAGGAACACTCTTTTTTCCTGCTTTCTACATCTTAAGAGTAAGTGAGAAGTAACCTTTTAGATAAATTTTAATGTCCTTAATTGCAGTTTGCAGATGGCATACATTTGTCATTTGAACTTTGGAGGAACATTTGGAAGCGTAAGTGTCTTTTCAGGACACAAGAAATAACTGGCATTTACTTAGGGAAACAGACATCATAAAATCACTCCCAAGGATAATTTTGGTTCACCTTTATACAGAACCCCCAAAATGGTCTTCACAGTCTACACAGCTTGTACCTCAGGTAAGCTTAATATCTTCAGAGCCAACGTTCATTTGAACGTTCATCAGTGCCAACATCCAAGAAAAGTTTCAATTGGAAATCATAGCATGTTATAGTAGGAAGCAAAACCAGCATTTCTATTTGAGTCCCACTTCTACCAGTTATTAAAAGGCAGGCCTCCTAACCTTTCTCATGCCCAGAAAATATAGACAATTATGTGTATTTCCAGAGGTATTAAAAATATAACAATTTAACATATGCCCCAGCACCACATAATGTAAAGCCCTACAAAATGTAAAATGGTATTATTCTTTTCTTTTTAATATATTGTTATTGTTGATAGAATTACAGATATCTCCCATTTCCCCCCTCACCCCCCTTGCTTCCCCTACCACCCCAAGTCTTTACCACCCTATTGCCTGTGTCCATAGGTTATGCATATAAGTATATAGGTTCTTTGGTTTCTCTCTTTTCGTCCCTCCAACCCCACATTGAGGTATGTCAGTCTGTTCCATGCCTCTATGTTTTGGGTTAAAATGGTATTTTTCTGACATAAGATATTCAGAAAATTTTATTCACAAACCTATTCCACAGGAACAAAAATGTAAAACATGTAAGATAAGAATGTTAGCTGAATCTTTTATTATTAAACAGTTCAAATTATAACACTAGTTAAGGCCTTGATGTTGAATATTTCATCCACAAAAATATACACAATGGTATTTCTAGTCTAATCATATTTTTAGACATAGAGAAAAATTGACCTATAGAACTGTGGCATCAAAGAGAAACTTTCTAACTATACCAATATTTCAAAGAGGAGAATTATTTAAAGTATACAAAGCTAATTTATCTTGTTTATGCTGGGAATTATTATGTATATTACAGGTATTTGAAAGCAACATTGGACACCTGGGAGATTCAATGTTGCAATGTACACAAAGGTGAGACTATGGTTAAAGGAACCACCAAGTGATGATGAACTACCGGAGACCATTAAATAGGGTACACTTTAACACACCCTGTGTCTGAAGAGGCAAAAAGAGGAAGCAATAATCTATATCTGCTAAGATTGTAAAAGAGCTCCTCATGTCTCACTTGTTTTGAAAATGGTAGTTAATAATGAGAACCCTGTTTATTAAAACTTATAAACTGAATCTTACAAAATCTGTGCTTAACAAGAAGTGTGTTTTTAAAAATAATTATGTGGAGTATTAACTGGATTATTCATCTGGGTTTCTAATTTATTCCACTAAAGAGAAAAAATGCCAGGACTGTAGGGTGGGAATAATGATGACTGTATTCACCAGCAGTGGTTGGACTATACTTGATATGGTGGATGCCCCTTAAAAAATCTGGCTGTAAATGTATATAGCTAAAAATATAATTTTAGAGTAGAGCTTTCTAGAAGCAAGATACAGAATATTATTTTATGAATTACAGAATAGAATGGGTTGACAGGATCATCATTTGAAGTGACTACTTCTTACAGGTAGCAAAAAATATGTCATCAGTTTGAAGAAATCATAAATTACCAGTTTCTAATACAATTTGAAGTGAATATAAAAAATACTGTAAGGCTTTCATGAAGTATGTACTTTATTTTTTCAATTTTTATTTATTTCAGAGAGGAAGGAAGAGGGAGAGAGAGATAGGAACATCAATGATGAGAGAGAATCATTGATTGGCTGCCTCCTGCACACCCCCTACTGGGGATTGAGCCCGCAACCTGGGCATATGTCTTGACTGGAAATTGAACTGTGACCTCTTAGTTTATATGTCAACACTCAACCACTTAGCCACACCAGCCAGGCATGAAGTATATAACTTTAAACCGGAAGGAAAAGAGATAAATGCCTTCAATCAAAACATTAAGTAATTTTAATGCAATAAAGAAGTTTAAGAAATTTGGTTTCACCATTACTCTATTATAACTCAGAATTTCTATTTATATCTTTAAACAAAGGTGACAAAAAGTGAACTTTTTAAAAAAGTAAACTATAATTGTATCTAATTTTAATGAACTATGTGAATAGGGTTTAGTGCCCAGAGATTACTTGATTATGCCTCTTTATTTATGATAAAGCCTCACAGTGCAGAAACTAAGCCCCCTGATGTTCTATAAGGGACATACTTAAGGTGACTTAGCCTCTGTAATTGTGTTTGAGGTTTTAGGACACCTTTGGTGATCTGTTTTCAAGAACATTTGATGAAATAAATATGATTAAATGTCTCTAAGAATATTCCTGAATTATATAATTGATTTATATCTTCAGAAACACTTAGTTTAAAGTCTACCCATTAGGGAAATATCTATCCTATCTAATAATAGACAAACATGGTAATTGACCGTACCTTTGCTATGCCTCCCATTGGCTAATCAGTGCGATATGCAAATTAACCGCCAAGAAAGATGGCGGCTAATTTGCATACTTCAGGCAGGGCAGGACAGCGCCAGCCGCCAGCCTCCAGCTGCCAGCGCTCCGCCATCCAGGGTAGGCAGGCCCCAGAAGCCCCAGAAGCCGCCTGATATGGTAGTAACTCTATCAGTAAGCACTCTGAAAGTCAGTGGCATAAATGCACCAATTAAAAGACAGATTATGAGGGTGAATCAAAAACAAAACCCACTTTAAATATAAAGACACATATAGATTAAAAGTAAATGAATTAAGCTGCAGCCTGTTTTGCTCATTGGATAGAGCATTAGCCCATGGATTGAAGGGTCCCAGGTTCGATTCCAGTCAAGACCATGTACCTCAGTTGCTGGCTTGATCCCCAGTCCCTATCAAAGCATGTGCAGGAGGCAACCAATCAATGTGTCTCTCCCTTTCCCGTCACTCTCTTTAAAATTCAATGGAAAAATATCCTTGGGTGAAGATTAACAAAAACAAAGTAAATGGATTAAGTAACACTAAAGAGGTTATAAGAAAAATATATTCCAAATTTTGTTAGTTGTATAATGGTTATGTTTAAATTATTAACACCTAAGAAATTGGGTGAAGGGTACATATAATATGCTGTAGTATTTTATAGTTTTTTTTACATGTATGAGATTATTTCAAATTAAAATATTAAAAAATTAAAAATTAATAAAATATTAATTGAAATGTATCTGCATTACATGAAAAATCTCCTAATTGCTTCTTGCATAATTTATTAAATTGTGCTAAAATTTACAAGGGTTCAATTAAAAAATATCTTAATTCTAAATGATATAATAGAAAATATATAATAGTGTAGTTATAAGCACTTATCTGAAAATAAAAATTTAAAGAAGTGAATTTAAAGAAGGGATTAGCCAAAGAAAATATATGCACAACCCCTGGACACAGACAACAGTATGGTGATGGCCAGAGAGAAGTGGGGGGCAAGAGCTGGGTAGAGGAGGCAAAAGGGGGGAAATAGGGACATCCTATATAATAATAATAAAAGGCTAATATGCACATTGACTGAAGGGCAGAATAACCGGTTGTTATGATGCTCACTGGCCACCAGGGGGCAGACACTCAATGCAGGAGCTGCCCCCTGGTGGTCAGTGCACTTCCATATGGGGAGTGCCACTCAGCCAGAAGCTGGCTTATGGCTGGCCAGCACATTGATGGTGGCAAGAGCCTCTCCCACCTCCATGGCAGCACTAAGAATGTCCAACTAACAGTTTAGACCTGATCCCTTGGGGGCCTAAGCTTTAGTCGGACATCCCCGCAGGGCTCCCTGGCTGCCAGAAGGATGTCTGACTGCAAGCTTAGGCCTGATCCCCTGGAGAGTGGGCCTAAGTCGACAGGTGGACACCCCCAAGGGGTCCTGGACTATGACTGGGCGCAGGCCGGGTTGAGGGACCCCCCACCAAAGTGCACAAATTTTTGTGCACCAGGCCTCTAGTATATATATAAAACCCTAATATGCAAATAGACTGAATGGCACAACAACCAAACAACTGGTCGCTATGACCACCAGGGGGCGGGCGTGGAACATGGTGGGCGATGCTAGCAGGCAGCAGAGTGTGGAACATGGTGGGAGTTGGCCGCACCAGAATAGTGGAGCAGGTGAGTGAGGGCACCAGACCAAGGCAGGGCACTGGTCACTGTCATCAGGGCGAGCCTCTGGTGGTTACTGAAAATTCTTTGTTCCTGTGTGCCGTTGTCCTTCCTGGTACTTGCACCCACTGCCAGCGCTGGTCTCAATCACTCAGCGCCTTCAGAGTGTGTGAGCGGTGGCTGCCAGCCCCATTCGCTCCTGAGGGCTCCTCCACCTCCCGCTGCTCCTGAGGGGTAATTGGGGCAGCAGCCACCACTCAAACCCACTGAAGGCGCCAGCCTCACTCACACCCACTGCTGGCACTGGCCCTAATTGTTCCATGCTGTCGGCAGGTGTGAATGGGGCTGGCACTGTCAGGGGGTAGGAGCGGCAGTGGTGGGAGTGAGGCTGCCTGCAGACAGAGGACCAGGGGCCATGGCAGGAGGGGCCAGGTGGGGTGCAGAGGATGGGCCAAATCCCATCCCTGTGCCCACCGCAGCCTTATGGTCCACAGTTCCTTTCAAGGTGCACAAATTTATGCACTGGGATCCTAGTATATACATATTTTAAAAGCTCATTAGCTATAGTACAAGTGAGAAGACATAAAGCAATTGAAATAAATGTTTAGTTCAGTTCACCTATAAGTAGAAAAAGGTTTCAAGCATATTATCTATCTACTAGAGGCCTGATGCATGAAATTCATGCAAGAGTAGGCCTTCCTTCCCCTGGCTGCCAGCAGTGGCTTCCCTCTGGCACATGGCACCCAGGCTTCCATTGCAGCTCCAGCTTTGTCAGGAAGGTTGTCTGGAAGGACATCCAGAAGGACGTCCAGTCTAATATAGCATATTATGCTTTTATTATTATAGATATCTCTATCTCTATCTCTATCTAATCTATATCTATATCTATAATCTATCCATATATCTATGTATATTTATATTTATTTCTGAGAAGAAGGGACAGGGAGAGAAAGGTAGAAACATCAATGTTGAGAGAGAATCATTGATCTGCTGCCTCCTACACCACCACCCCCCTACCCCCACCACTGGGATCGAGTCCACAGCCTGGGCATGTGCCCTTGACCAGAATCCGGACCTTTCAGTCAGCAGGCCAACACTCTGTCCACTGAGCCAAAATGGTTAGGGCTCAAGCATATCCTTAAATGCTTCTGGTGTGATAACAATAATACATTCAATTATATTATCTAATTTTTATTCCTGCATACCTAAGTAGGACAGGATTTGAATTAATTGTCCATAGATTTTTCTGTTGGCTCTAGAATGGAAATCCTTTACAAATCAGTCCCAAAAGATTCAAAACCACTATTAAAACTTCATAATTATAATTTACTTGAATATACCAAAAATAGAAAAATTATAGTGTTTTTTTTCATATAATAAATATTTGCTTATTGAGTCCACTCTCCTCATTCTTTTTTAAAAATATATTTTTATTGACTTCAGAGGGGAAGAGAGAGAGAGAGAGATAGAAACATCAATGATGAGAGAGAAGAATCACTGATCAGCTGCTTCCTGCACACCCCCTACTGGGGACCAAGCCCACAATCCGGGCATGTGCCCTGCCCTGGAATCAAACAGTGACCTCCTGGTTCATAGGTCAACACTCAACCACTGAGCAACACCTCCCGGGCCACTGGCCTCATTCTTTTTACCTCATGGTTTTTCTCTGAGGAAACTCAAGAGGTGAAAAAAATTTATAATTTCTCCTTTTCATTTTTATTGTAATATGCAAATGTTTTCACTTTTAAAGTTGAATATTTATTTTACAATATTTAAATGTAACATAGACATAGAAAACAGAAAAATATTTCCAGAATATCATAAAATCAATATAAGTAAAATAATTTTGTCTTAATGAGTATTTTAAAACTGTGTGACGTTAAGCCAACTTACCTGGACATGGATAGTGAATCTGTCTGGCTATAGGAGTCTTGCTCAGTTTCTTTGGTCACAATCAATATGCAACAAATTATTACATAATATAGTTTAATATTATTGATATCAATGTTTTATATATATGAAAATATAATATTTAATATATGTGATCACAGAATAAAGTCCTCTTTATAAAATTAATAATCAGCTACTTCTCTGGTTTCCAAAGTGTTCAAAGTTAGATCTTCCATAAAACTACCTCATTATTAATACCTAGTTTAAACAAAGAGACTTGATGTAAGAATTCATGTTATTTTTTACATATCATAGAAAGTTTATTTTTTCCAAATCTCCTAACATTAGGAAACTATATCACAGCTTAGAAGTCAGTTATAATTTTTTTAAATGTTCTGTGAAAGAAAAACCACCTATAGAGGAAGGGACAGTGAGAGTAACAGCTGAGGACAATCCTCTGTGCAATGACACTGGGCCACCTAATGAAAATATGATGACTTATGATAACCCTTAGCTGTTGTCTCTGGGCACATCACTTTACTTCTGAAAAAGAAGAATTGTCCTTCCAAGCTAATAAGCCTAAAATACAGGAAAGGTTGATTAATTAGAAAAAAAAGTAAAATAAACACTGGCTGGCAATAGAACAATAGAGGCAAGTCATTTAATATACTACTCACTACTTGCCTTTACTATGAAGCATATTTAAGGCAGAATATAGACATATGTTAATCTTTCAATCTAATAAATATAACATTATAAGTCACAAATAGAATTTTATTTTATATATATAAAAGCCTAAGCGACCGGCTGACCAGCCAGTAGCTATGATGCACACTGACCATCAAGGGGCAGATGCTCAACGTAGCAGCAGAAAACACAGGCATGGAAACGGAACAGACTGATGAATCTCAGAGGGAAAGGGAGAGGGAGGAGGGCGGGAAGAGATTAACCAAAGATCTAATATGCATACCAGAGGCCCAATGAATGAATTCATGTACTGGTGGGGTTCCTCAGCCTGGCCTTCGGGAATCAGGCCAAAACCTGCTTTCTGACATCCCCCAAGGGGTTCCAGATTGTGAGGGGGTGAAGGCCAGGCTGAGGGATCCCTCTGGTGCATGAATCCATACACCGGCCCTCTAGTATTCCTATAAAATGTTATGAAGAATGAGCGGAATAAAGAAAACCAAATTATTCCTTAGAGAGTCACAAACTAATAAATCAATGTATAATATACGTATATATTAAGTTTTACTATAATTACCTTATTATTCTTAAAATTTAGTGATCTGTGGTTCAGAACTTAAAAGACATTTTATTATAAAGCAAGGATAGCACTGTGGAAGAGAAGAATAAAAATCCATGTTTCTAAATATTCAGGTTATGAAAAGTGAATGTGGATGTGTGAATAAATGGATCAGTGTGGGTGGATGAGTGTGATGCCAGTAAATTGCCTCATGAATGAATATGGAGATATGTGCAAAAGCTAACAATCTGTGACAGAATTTCTGGGATTTATAAACCAATAAAGGTGGGAATAAGTTGATATGAAAATTAAGATGACAGAATGTTAAAAATGAAGGGACATGTTATACCTGGTCCTATCTTTTCCTTCTTAATTTTTATGTCAGAAATGGGATGATCAACAAACATTCATAATCTCACCATATTTTCCAACATTCATGTGATCAACTGGGGATCAAGATATAATAAATTCTGGCAATGAGTTGTGAACAGAATGATGTGTATCAATTTCAGGCCAAAGCAAAAAGATCTGGCAAACCTCTCACTTATTCTCCTGATGCATAGATCTAGGTGACTAGATGTTTCAGAAGGTGCAGATATAAGGTGAAGCTATGTCAGCCTAGTGTCCTTTGTGACTATGGGAGTAGAGCCTCCAGGGAGAGTGTGATGGATAAGTAGCATGATGAAGTAAATCTTTGTTGTGTTAAACTACTGTAATTTGATTTTTTTTTTTTTTTTACTAAGGCAGAAACTTATTCTATAATTACCAAAATAAAGATGAAGAAATGTTGATAGGGATAAGGAAATGATAATTTTTATATATATTTTTTAGTTAGTAAATTATCAGGTAATTAATTCGAAAAAGTGATCTTTTCAAGAACAACTTCACCTTAATTTTTTTCACAACCAGTAACACTTTATCATGTTTTAAAAATACAAAGTTTATATATTTAAATTAATATTTTTTCTGTCCACAGATGATTTCCAGTCTACTTTTTGGTTCATGCTTTGGAGTATCTTTATTGGAGTTAAACTGACTCCTCTTTAACAAATTCTTCAAAATGAAAATCTTTATGTTGTCAGTTGCCATGACCTTCGCGGCGGGGGTTCAGGATCTAAAGGAGGGGCCGATGCACAAATGAAAATGCTATACAAGAAATATGAATTTAGAAGTCATGGGGGACCAGGTGGAGACCTCTTTTTTGAAGAGGCACCCTGGAGATGGGGTCCCAGTCTGCTTTTTATTCAATCTTAGATACACATCTTGCCCTCTAGCAATGCATACAGGCATATCAGAGGTACAGTTTGGTAAACAGTAAAAGGATTATCAGTTTGTTAGGGAATTGCCTTGAGCCACCACTATCTCAACAATCGGTACTTAGCATTAGTCCTGCTAACACCCAAGGCCCATTGGCCTTCTGCATTCCTTGGTGCACTGACAGTATTGGCAAGCAGTGGCTTCCCACAGTCATTTTTTCTTTTCTTTTTTTTTTTTTAATCCTCACCTGAGGATATGTTTCACTGATCTTAAAGAGAGGAAAAAGAAGAGAATGAGAGAGAGACAATTGGTTGCCTCCTGTGCACCATAACCTAGGTATGTGCCCTGAAAAGGAATCAAACTCAAAACAATTAATATTCGACAAAGGAGGCAAGAGCATACAATTTGTCAAGACAGTCTCTTCAATAAATAGTGCTGGGAAAATTGGACAGGTACATGCAAAAAGATGAAACTAGACCACCAACTCACACCATACACAAAAATAAACTCAAAATGGATAAAGGACTTAAACGTAAGACGGGAAACCATAAAAATACTAGAGGAATCCACAGGCAACAAAATCGCAAACATATGCCGAAGGAATTTCTTCTCTGATACTGCCTCTAGGGCAATGGAAGCTAAAGAGAAAATAAACAAATGGGACTACATCAAAATAAAAAGCTTTTGCACAGCAAAGGAAACCATCAACAAAACAACAAGAAAGCCCACTGCATGGGAGAATATATTTGCCAATGATATCACCGATAAGGGTTTAATCTCCAACATTTACAGGGAACTCATGCAACTTAACAAAAGAAAGATAAACAATCCAATAAAAAAATGGGCAACGGACCTAAATAGACACTTTTCGAAAGAGGACCTACAGAAGGCCGATAGACATATGAAAACATGCTCAAAGTCACTAATTATACGAGAGATGCAAATCAAAACGACAATGCAGTACCATCTCACACCTGTCAGAATGGCTATCATCAACAAATCAACAAACAACAAAGTGTTGGAGAGGATGTGGAGAAAAAGGAACCCTTCTGCACTGCTGGTGGGAATGCAAACTGGAGCAGCCACTGTGGAGAACAGTATGGAGTTTCCTCAAAAAACTAAAAATGGAACTCCCATTTGACCCTGTGATCCCACTTCTAGGAATATATCCCAAGAAACCAGAAACACCAATCAGAAAGGATATATACACCCCTATGTTCATAGCAGATTCAATTCACCATAGCTAAGATTTG
>NW_005872362.1:57555-72121 GCF_000147115.1 Myotis lucifugus | reverse complement strand
AAGAAATGCCATAACAATATTTACACTGTAGAGAAAAGAAATGGTCAGGAAAGACTTACTGGAGGACTAGGAGAACGAGTAAAATGGTAAGCGGGAAGTTATCTCACCCAGATGTCCACTTAAAAAGTTTGACACCTCAGACTCAGCAAGTACAAGTGGGAAAAGGGCAGAGGGGTACACAGATTTCTGCAAAACGTAACTTGCTTTATTCTGAGAGCCACAGAGAGCCAGCAAAGCATATACCATTCAGGAGTAACAGATTTACATTTCAGAAAGATCAGGGACAGCTGTGTGGAAGATGGACCAGAAGAGATAGACTAGAGGTAGGGATTTGTGTTAGGTACCTGTTATATGACAAAGTATTCAGAACCTAAGACAGTGACAATGAGGACAAGAAAGAGATCAGAGATAATGGGAGTAAAATTGTTATGTGGGATTGACCAAGGGGCCTAGGATAACTGCAATTGTATTTCAGTAACTCTATGGCATCATTAATCAAGATGATCTTAGGAGGTGGGTCAACTTGGGAAGGTTGGGGGAGATGAGTTGTTTTTTAATGTATTGAGTTCAGGCTGCCTTCGAAGAGGACATGTGTAACAGATAACCGGATGTATGGATTTAGCTCTGTGCCAAGTCTGGGCTTCACCTCACTCCCACATGGCTCATTTAGTTACACAGACAATATACATTAACATGATCTATAGATACAGAGATAAGCAGGAACATTTTGTAATTCTATATTCATCTCCCTTTTACTGCTAAAGAATGGGTAAATATCCATGAAAGGCAGAATAATTTGGTGAGGATTACAAAATAAATAAAGGCAAAATATTTTGGAAGCCCAAACAGCTACAAAATACAGGCCTTCTGTCTGGCTGGTGTGGCTCAGTTGGTTGAGCACTGTCCCATACACCAAAAGGTCGCTGGTTCGATACCCGGTCAGGGCACATGCCTAGGTTGTGGGTTTGATCCCCAGTAGGGGGCGTGCATGAGGAAGCCAATGGGTGTTTCTATCTCTCTCTCTCTCATTCTCTAAAATCAACAAAAAACATTTTTATTTTTATTTCTTTTAAAGGGGGGAGAAAATAACTTTAAATGCTGCTGGAAAGACGTTCGAGAGTCACTCTTTGGCATAGCTCATCTTTGCATCCTAATTTCTGATTACTCCTAACATAACTGTCAGATACAGCCAGATATCTCAACATTCCTTTTAAATAAACTTTGCACAGACCTACTTCTACATCGCTGTTTTGCCTCCTAGAATGCCCTCCTCTTCCCACTAGCCTAATTCTCTCCCTC
The DNA here is from genome assembly GCF_000147115.1 of Myotis lucifugus. Lineage (NCBI taxonomy): Eukaryota > Metazoa > Chordata > Mammalia > Chiroptera > Vespertilionidae > Myotis > Myotis lucifugus. The sequence goes on along the minus strand of NW_005872362.1, from coordinate 70,822 downwards.
AAAGATACAAGTTGAGTTCTCCCAGTAAACTTTCCCCAACAGTTACAGCCCACAGTTCTCTCCTCTGAAGGAATGGCTCACGTACTATTTGAATATCTCATTCTTTGGTATCGATCACATACTACTTTGTATAGTGGGTTATCTATTAATAAATGTATCACTGAACCCACCAACTGAACTATAAGCTGCCTGAGAGCCCTGTCTTAGTGCCCAGAATAGTTCTTTGCACAGTAGGTTCTCAAATATTTAGACAGTATAATCGACATGAATAAAAAAGGGTATGTATACCTTAAGTCTCTCTCTTTCTATTTCTGGTTTGAGGAGCTTTTTCAAGAGCCGGTTTTCCTGTGACTTTTTCTTTTTCACTTCAGTCTCTGGACAAAGAATGGAGTTACAAATCTGAACGGTAGTTTTATACTGGAACAAGGGCACATTCATTAAACTCTCCAAATTCTGGAATGGCCCAAACTTTTTTCTGTGCTCTACAAGATTGAGGGACTTTCTTCCACGAAGTAATTTGAAAGCTTCGAGTTCATTATTAGATGCTGTATTCAACACATGCAATATGGAAGCCTGTTGTTCCGAAGAGAAGAGCTTGTCAAGGGCCTTCCCAGACTCCTTTGTCGTTTTGTCACAAGAAGCAACGTCGGGAATACTTTTCTTGGATGCGGTGGATTTTTTCCGACAGCAGGAATTATGTAGGGCCTGGAAGGAGGACCATCCTAATGGTACTGGAAAAAATCTCCACCTCCCTAAAAGGAAAATTTAGCAAAATGTGAGTTGGGATGTCCTACTTTCCCATAATTTAAGAACCAGTGGACCATCTTAAGTTCTCCTGGAGAATCATTATTAAAATAAGTTGTTTAAAAACCGTATCTACATATAATTAAACAACAGGGCTTTTTGTTGTTTTTACTCACGAGATAGCTTCTGATTTTTATGGCTATGTCTTAAGTTTTACAACCTAGAAATCTTATTTTATGCCCATCAAGAAGCATGGGTTTAAAACAATAATTTCGACTGCTTAACATTTTTGACATTTGCAACGTTAGAGGAATCTCTTTGTAATTAATATCTCTTGTTATGGACATTTATTTTCCCTCCATTTTATACGATTAAAATGTTTTAGCGGAGTGGTAGATTTAAGAGCGGTTTTTTATTTTCTTCTGCACACTTCTCAAGATTCCTACCATGCTACGGGTCTGCAGGCAGAGGGAAACCCGCGTAAGGAAGACTTCTGTAAACCAATGGGAAGCCACAGGAAAGCCATGCAGCCAGGGGCGAGCAAGCGGCTTAGACTCCGCCCCCCGCCCGCCGCCCAGTCGGGGAAGGAGCCGCTCGCGGACCCGTAACCCAGAGGAGCTCGATCGCGCCGTCGGCTCAGCGGGGCTTCCAAGAGGAGACCTGGATCTGGGACTCGGGGCGGACGGGAAGCGAACCCAGTGCTGCAGGGACCCTACCTCCCGCCATGAGGACACTAGGGACGTTCATTTTCCGAGTCAAACGAGTACGTCCCCACCGTTCAGTCCTCCTCCACTGACTTCCGGTTCCTGCGTGCGTCCCCCAAAAGAGCCCGGCCTTTCCGCAGAACGATTCTGGCCGCAGCGGCGTTCCGGGCGCGCCCAGGTGTGGAGCCCGGAGCGGTGGGCGGGCCGAGGCTGGGCTGGGCCGCGGGGTGGGCGCCCGCATCAGCTCCGCGCCGCGATCCCGAGCCCCGGGTGGTCTGCAGACTTACTCCACTGCCTCCGGGGAACGTGGAGGGAAGGAAGGAAGGGGGTGAGGCGCCCAATGTGCTTGAATGCAGGATGGGGCGCCACCAGGTACCCGGAGCCGCCGAGGTGTTCGTGCCGTCGGACTGGAGGTGTGTGTCTAGATGGCGAACCTTTTGAGCTCGGCGTGTCAGCATTTTGAAAAGCCCTAACTTAACTCTCGTGCCGTGTCACATATAGACATTTTTTGATATTTGCAACCATAGTACAACAAAGACTTATATTTTTGATATTTATTTTATATATTTAAATGCCATTTAACAAAGAAAAATCAACCAAAAAAATGAGTTTGCGTGTCCCTCTGACACGCGTGTCATAGGTTCGCCATCACTGGAACATCTCTAGACTCTAGAGAACTGGCCGTAGATGGACGCTGAGGCTGGATGAGGTGAGGGGGCCGAGCAGGGGAGGAGCGGGGGAGCCAGTGTGTCTTCCCCAGGGACAGGCAACCCTAGGAACTGAACTTGGGAGATAGAATGAGAACGTCAAGGATTCCTTCTAGGAAATGGGGAGACTACAGTGGTTCTCAACCTTCCTACTGCTGCGACCCTTTAATACAGTTCCTCATGTTGTGGTGACCCCAATTTCACTGTTACAAATGGAACATAATTAAAGCATAGTGATTAATCACAAAAACGATATGTAATTATATATGTGTTTTTCCGATGGTCTTAGGCGACCCCTGTGAAAGGGTCGTTTCGACCCCCAAAGGGGTCGAGACCCATAGGTTGAGAACCGCTAGTTTAGCTAGTTTTGTGAAAAACAGGGACGTCAGGAGGAAGGTGGCTTTGGGAGGCAAAGTTGGTGCATTTGTGTTTTTACGAGACGGCAATGCGGGGATATTGTCCAGGAGGCCGTGGGGAGGTGAGGGATTGTAAGTGTTCATAAGGAGTACTCATGGGAATTCTACAAAGCCAGCCGGTTTCTGGGGAACTTAGGAATCTAACAAGAAATAAAGTAAACTTTTTGTGCTAAAGCCTCCAAATCAATAGGAAATAGTTTTCTTTTAACTCCAGGGCTTATACCGCTGAAAGAGGTATTAGGCGTTGAATTGTATCCCTCAAAAAAGAGATGAGGAAGTCTGACTCCTCAGAATATGACCTCATTTCCAAATAGGGTCATTGCAGATGTAATTAGATAAACTTAAAAATGAGGTCACACTGGGGTGTGGGTGGGGGCTGGCTAATGCAATATGACTGGTGTCCTTATAAGAAGATCAGCCCTAACCCGTTGGGCTCAGTGGATATAGTGTTGATCTGTGGACCGAAGGGTCCTGGGTTTGATTTCGGTCAAGGGTACGGGCACGTATGTGGGTTGCAGACTCCTCCTGGGCCCAGGCCCTGGTCCGGGCTGGTGCAGGAGGCAACCCATCGGTGTGTTTCTCTCACATCGATATTTCTCTCTGTCTTTCCCTTTCTCTTCCCCTCTCTCTAAAAATCAATGGAAAAATATCCTTGGGTGAGAATTAAAAAAAGGAAAAAAAAGAAGAAGATGAGTGCCATGTGAAGATGGAGCCAAAAATTGAAGTGATACACATACAAACCATGGAAGGCCAAGGATAGCCAGCACAAGCTGGGAGAGAGGTGTGGAACGGATTCACTCTCAGAAGGAACCAACCCTGCCAACACCTGTACTTCAGACTTCCAGCCTCCAGAGCTGTGAGAGAATAAATTTCTGTTGTTTTAAGCCACCAGGTTTGTGGTAATTTGTTACAGCAGCCACGGGAGACAAATGCCTGAGGCCAGAAGGAGCCTGGTGATGGATGCTTTCAGAGGTGACGTGGTCCACTCTCAAGGTGTAACAAGTCACTTGCTACCTGCACAACCTGGGATTCTCATCCTCTCCGAACCTCAGCTTCCTCATTTGTGAAATGGACATAATGGTATCTGCCTCTCATTTCTACTAAGAGGATGTCTAGTTAGAAACTGGATGTGGAGAACATGACTTATAATAAGGGTTCGATAAATGTTAGTTCCTCATTAAAGCATTATCTCTTCTGGGGAGCCAATTATTATTATTTATAAATATACATATTTTATTGATTTCAGAGAGGAAAGAAAAGGGAGAGAGAGAGAAACATCAATGATGAGAGAATCATTGATCAGCGGCCTCCTGCACGCCCCTTGCTGGGGTTTAAGCCCGAAACCCGAGCATGTGCCCTTGACCGGAATTGAACCCAGGACCATTCAGTCTGTAGGCCAATGCTCTGTCCACTGAGCTAAACCAGCTAGGGCTGGGGAGCCAATTATTAACGAGTTTGAGGGGAAACCTTCACTCCCTGGAGCATTCATTCAGAATTACTTTGACCAGAGGCTGGAAGTGGTAGGGAAAGAGGCAACCACTGTGCCTGATTTACTGTAAACCAGAATCTGTGTTCAAAATGAAAGTCGTCATCTTCCCCAGAAACCAGCTCCTTCTCACTTCCCTGGTTTTGTTGCCCACATGCACACACCCCTGCTCCTCCCACTCCTTTTGTCATTATGTCTAGCTTGTCATCTACTTACTGTGTTTTTTTTTTAAAGGTTTTTGACCATAATGTACATAGGAAACAACTGCTTCATTAAACTTGGGTTTACACATATGATGCACTTTGATATTTTCTATTTCGTGATTTTTTTAAAAAAACTACACATCCATTTTTGCAAGACATCAGGTGGGAGATGTCTAGTAGATAGAGGTGTAAGTCTGAAACTAAAGGAGAAGACAGTGCTGGGTATAGATTTGGAGGCCATCAGCACGTAGAGATGGCACTTCATTCCATAAAAATGTGCGCCTGACCCGTGTGGCTCAGATGGTTGAGCGTCGACTTATGAACCAGGAGGTCATGGTTTGATTCTCGGTCAGGACTCATGCCCGGGTTGCAGGCTCGATCCCCAGTAGGGGTTGTGTAAGAGGCAGCCGATCAGTGATTCTCATCATTGATGTTTCTATCTCTCCCTCTCCCTTCGTCTCTGAAATCAATGAAAATGTATTTGAAAAAAGAAATGTGTGGGATGAGCCAGGGAGAGGGGTAGTGTGGGAAAAGCACAGTGAGTGAGGGAGAGAACTCAGAGCGGCAGTATTGGGGGTGAGTGGAGGATTCGAATTCCACACCATCTCACCTCTGTCACTTGGCACCTGCTAGTCCTTTACCTTCAAACGCTCTCTCCTCAAAATGGTCTGAATTCTGCTCACGTTTTAAGTGCTAACAAGGGTACCTCCTGCCCGGAGAAGCCTGCCCATCTTCAAAGCCAGAAGCATCCTTTCCCCTCACTTATATCTTCCTCATAATACATTATTGTCTTGAACTATAGGGCTTTTTGTCTTGTTTTGCTTTTGACTACATGTCTTTGTCCCTGTATTTAACTATACATTTCCGCCAAAGTGATTTGGAAGCTACCAACTAGAATATATTTTATTTTATTTTTATTTATTTTTTAAAAAAATATTTTATTGATTTTTTACAGAGAGGAGGGGGAGAGGGATAGAGAGTTAGAAACATCGATGAGACAGAAACATCAATCAGCTGCCTCTTGCACGCCCCCTACTGGGGATGTGCCCACAGCCAAGGTACATGCCCTTAACCGGAATCGAACCTGGGACCCTTCAGTCCACAGGCCGACGCTCTATCCGCTGAGCCAAACCGGTTAGGGCTAGAATATATTTTAAAAAATCCATTCCTGCCAAAACCGGTTTGGCTCAGTGGATAGAGCGTCAGCCTGCGGACTGAAAGGTCCCGGGTTCGATTCCGGTCAAGGGCATGTACCTGGGTTTCGGGCACATCCCCAGTGGGGGGTGTGCAGGAGGCAGCTGATTGATGTTTCTCTCTCATCGATGTTTCTAACTCTCTATCTCTCTCCCTTCCTCTCTGTAAAAAATCAATAAAATATATATATATATATTTTTAAAAAAATCCATTCCTGGTGTCTCAACATCCCCGCTGGAGACAGAGGAGCCCATGATTTGCTCAGACTCTGGAATGGGTCACTCTGTTCTAAGCCTGTGTTCCAGCTTCGGAGTGCTAACAGCGTGAACTGGGGCGAGGGATGTCACCCCTCCGAGCCTCGCCAGACCCCTCAGAGTGCACAGTGCATGAGGGAGACAGGGCGAGTTATATCCCCTACAACACCCAGCACTTCACCAGCACGTTGGGAGGTTCACTAAGTGTTTGTTGGAAAAATAAATTAATGATTACATATATTACATCCGAAAGGTTAATTTTTGTTTGGGAAAAACATTGAAAATTCGTGCTCCATAACTTCATGACCTTGACCTAGTCAAACATTTCTAAAACTTGACATAAAAGCATTAACTATAGCCTGGCTATTTGCTCAGTGGTTAGAGCGTCGGCTGGGACTGAAGGGTTGTGGGTTCCATTCCAGTCAGGGGCATGTGCCTTGAGTTTGGGAAGCAACCAGTCAATGTGTCTATCTCACACTGATGCCTCTTTCTCTCTCTCTCTCTCTCTTTCTCTCTCTCTCTCTCTCTTTCTCTCTCTCTCCCCTCCTCCTCCCATCTCTCTGAAAATCAATGGAAAAAAATATCCTCAGGTGAGGATTAAAAAATACAAAAAACTCTAGTTCAATAGGGTAGCACCCCAATGTTCACATCAAATTTCCAACAGATGTCACCCTAATCCCTCCGTTGTAGTTGTGACTAAACCTCTGTGACTGACGTTACTGCGTGCTTCACCTAATGATATAAGATGTAAATACTTCGTCATCTTGTGTTTCTATCCAAGACATTTTATGGTTCTTTTGATTTCACAACTGGACTTTTCAACTATGTAGATCTCTGTTGGGTTGTGTTTTATTCAGAACACAAGCGCCCATACGTTGGGCTGCCTGTGTAATGAGGCTTTCAAGTCCTCATTTCAACCAAAATTGTTTTTAATGTGGCAAAACTCACATAACATAGAATACACCATTTTAGCCCTTTTAAAGTGTATTTATTCATTGGCACTTAGTACATTCACAGTGTTGTGCAGCGATCAGCACTATCTTGTTTTAGAACATTTTCAACACCCTAAAAGGAAACCTGTACCATTTAGCAGTCACTCTCCAGCCTCCCTCCCCCAGCCCTGGGCAACCACTATCTGCTGCCTGTCTCTATGGATTTGCCTGTCCTGGACACGTCACATTCATGGGATACGCGACATTTTTCAGGCCCATTGCTTGTACCAACAGTACAAAGATGAATGTGACAATCTGCTCTTAACTAGATCACTGCCAACTGGAATGAAACAGATTAAAAAGATTTTTTTTTTATTGATTTCAGAGAGGAAGGGAGAGGGAGAGAGAGAGAGAAACATCAATAATGAGAGAGAATCATTGATTGGCTGTCTCCTGCACGCCCCACACTGGGGATCAAGCCCATAACCTGGGCATGTGCCCTGACTGGAAATTGAACCGTGACCTCCTGGTTCATAAGTTGATGCCCAACCATTGAGCCACACCAGCCAGGCCAAAACAGATTTTAAAAAATCATATTACAATGTGATGATTATTATAATAGAAATATGAGCATTGTGAGAACATAGATGAGGGGCAATAAGGGCAAGCTTCAAGAAATAACATTTGAATCTGGGCATGCAGGTGGGAGTTTGACAGACCAATGGGGGCTGGGCAGAAGGGTGGTGTAGAGGAGGAAGGAGCTGGAGTGGGAGAGCAAGGTACAACAGAAGGAGTTGGACAGCTCTGTGCTCAAAGGAGGGGGACAAAGCATACCCAAAGCGTGTTACCACCCCAGGGCCTTTGCACTTGCTGTTCCCTTTTCTCGGGACACTTTTCTTTCAGATTGGTGCCTGATTGGCTGGAACTCTTCCTTCAGATCTTTGCTTCAGTGGGTGGGGGAGGGGAAATTTTCTCTTTTCCTCTTCCTTAGGTCTTCTGGCTGGTCAAATAATTAAAACAACATAAGACAGATTAATGGAAGAAAAATCACCAAATTTAATTACATATGAATGTGCAGAGGCTCCGTAGACTATGGGGTCCGGGGACAAAGTGGGCAGTTAAGGTTTCTATGCCATCTTGAGCTAAGGCGAAAAGGAGGGTTGTGGTATGAGATTTCAAAGGGGAGGAAGGCAATTCACATGGAGATGGAAAGCAAATGCTTGGTAAGCAAATGTCTTTCACTTAAACTGCAGGACACACAGAGGACTTTGATCTAATGGGACTTGCCCGGTCCCTCCCTGTCTGTCACACCTAGTTCTCCTTAAACCAGAGTTCTCCGTGCTGGCAGCTCCCTTCCTGGGCAGGCCCTCTCAATTCCTTTAGGCAGTGGAGTCTTCCCTGTCTTAAAAATAACTTAATTTTTTTACATTAAGATAATGATTAAAATTATCTTGAAATAATATCCCAAAGAGGCATATTTTGGGGTGGCAAACTCCACTCCCGTTCAGATGCAGAGGGCTTCTTTGACCTCCCTATTAAAATAGCACCTCCCATCCCTCTCTATCCCCTTATTCCGTTTTCCTCTGCAGCATTTACTACTCCGATACCATGTGTATGGAGGCATATTTGTTTCCCTGTTCGTTTTCTGTCTCCTCCACTTGAGGGTGAGCCGCACCAGGGCAGTCATGGAACTCAAATGTGACCAAATGGTCCAACAAGGAAAAGTACCTTCTCACGCAGTATTACATAGCCATTCAAGTGGTCATGAAGCATCTACTAGTATAATAATATAATCAAAACAGCATAGACAGATTAAAAGGTAAAGAAAGTAAAAAAAGACAAAACAAGATATAAAAGTATATGAAAAATATGGTCCCAATCAGATAAAAAGATGTATAAAAGACCAGAAGGGCCCTGGCCGGTGTGGCTCTCTGCTGGTTGAGCACTGTCCCATGCACCGAGAGGTCACCTGTTAGATTCCCAGTCAGGGCTCATGCCCGGGTTTTGGACTCAATCTCCAGTAGGGAGCGTGCAGGAGGCAGCGGGTAAATGTTTCTCTTTCACTGATATTTCTCTCTCTCCCTCTCCCATCCTCTCTCTCTCTCTCTCTCTCTCTCTCTCAAAAAAACACACACGGATATATACTAATATATAATTAAATTTTAAAAAAGACCTGAAGGAAGTTCATGAGAATGTTCGTGAAAATTGATGGTGAGATTATTAAAAGCATAATATTAGGTTGAACTGCATGTCGTTGCATTACTATTTTTGTAAGTCAACCTCAGACAGTTCAACCTTATACACTGATGAAAAGAGCCCAAGGCAAATGTGGATGAATCCCCGCTGGAATATGTGCCATTTGGTATGCACCATCTCAGTTGGGTAACCTTGGACAAATTTACTAAAATTCTTTCTCAGGGTCTCAGTTGCCTCATCTGTAAAATGGGCATAAAAATAGTCTGTACTTCAGGGTTGTATTTAAGATTAAATGGAATCATGTATGTAAGGAACTGACATACAGCAATCCCTGAATAAAGGTGGATATCATTGTGGGCAGTGTTTAATTATGTGTGTGTGTTTTTAAATTCGGAAACTATCAGACAAAATTATTTAAATTTTCAAAGGGGTTGTGGTCTAGTGCCTGGGGATCTTGAGCCCGGTCCAGGGCTGGGAATGTGACTGAAGGCTTTCCTCCAGCCCTGCCTCAGCTGGGCTCCTTGCACAGACGGAGACGGCGATCCTGAGAGCAGGGCTGGAGTTTGTCCTCTGAGGAATCCTGGGAACTTCACTTAGAGAGGACACTGTCCCCAGGGCCACTGCCCCCTCACCCCAGCAGCTGCCGAATGCACTGAGCCCAGGAGCGAGGCTGCCTCTGTCCACCTCTCCCCTCAAGCCCTGGCCCCCATCCCAGTCACAACAGCCTTTGGCCCAGTGCTCAGTGCTCTTCCCTCAGCAGCAGCTTCTGGTTCCGGAACACAGGGCTGAGCTCAGCTTTTTTTTTTAATGGATTGATTTTTAGAGAGAGAGAGCGCAAGAGAGAGAAACATCAGCTTGTTGCTCCACTTATTGATGCAGTCAAGGTTGTTTCTTGTATGTGCCCTGACTGGGGATTTAACCCACAACCCTGGCATGTTGGGATGATGCTCTATCCCACTGAGCTACCCGGCAAGGGCTGAGCTCAGCTGTGATCATGTCCTCATAAGTAGGTTACAGAGTTTCTCTTTGTGGTGATAAAAAAAAGTTTCGGGCCTGGCTGGCGTGGCTCCGTGGTTGAGCGTTGACCTATGAACTAGGAGGTCACAGTTCGATTGCCGGTCAGGGTACATGCCCAGGTTGTGGGCTCGATACTCAGTGTAGGGCATGCAGGAGGCTGCCAATCAATGATTCTCTCATCATTGATGTTTCTCTCTCTCCCTCTCCCTTCCTCTCTGAAATCAATTAAATATATATATGTTTGGAATAAAACATATATATAAATGTTTGGAAATAGTGGTGATGGTTGCACAAAATTGTGAATGTAATTAATGCCACTGGATTGTACACTTAAAAGTGGCCAATTTTATGTTATAGAAATTTTACCAAAATACTTTTTAAAATGAAAAAAAAAAAAAAAAAAGCCAGTTCTGGCTGGGTGCCTGATATACCAAGGTTGGAGGTTCGATACCCAGTCAGAGCATATACAAGAGGCAACCAATGAATGCATAAATAAGTGGAACAACAAATTGATGTTTCTCTCTCTCTCTCTCTCTCTCTCTCTCAAAATCAATTTAAAAAAATAAAAGAAATAATACCAAAAAACAATAAATCCAGGAATGGGAGGACTGAAGGGAGAGCAGGCTTGTCCTGTGGAGTTTGGGGACATAACCTGGGGCCGACGGAGGCCACATTGAGTTCTGGATGTAGGTCCCCGGTCCAGCCCTTATTTGCTCTATGATGTCGGTAATTTAACTCCTCTGAGGACACCATGCTGTTCTCACACAGCTGGCTCTCCTGGAACTGGTAATTAAATGGTGTGAAACTCTGCCCTGGCTGGTTTGGCTCAGTGGATAGAGCGTCAGCCTGCGGACTGAAGGGTCCCAGGTTCAAAATTTGGTCAAGGGCACATGCCTGGGTTGCGGGCTTGATCCCCAGTGGTGGGGGCCGTGCAGGAGGCAGCTGACCAATGATTCCCTCTCATCATTGATGTTTCTATCTCTCTCTCCCTCTCCATTCCTCTCTGAAATCAATGAAAATGTAAAAAAAAATAATAAAAATAAATGGTGTGAAACTCTGTAAAACACAGAATAAGAAAGAAGGAAAGAAAGAACCTAACAGTAGTACCTTTTCCTGCTTTACTCTGAGGATGCCTGAAATTCCACCGTAAGGCCTGGAATTAAGGATTGGAAAGGGGGAAACGAAAGGCGCCTCTCCATCTCTGGCTCCGTGGCCTGAGGGAGATGCTCCATTTTCCCAGGGGTTGGCATCCGGGGAGGGGGCTGTGAGACTCAAGGTCCAAGAAGAGGGCAGCTCAGTGGGACACGGACCCTGGAGGGCTGGGGTGTCCAGGAACCCCCGCCAGCCTCAGTTTTGCCCTGGTGTTTAGTAGCTGAGCAGTGGTGTCCTCGGCCTGTCCCCTCATTGCCCCCTACGTCCCTCCTCCCCCACCCTTCATACCTTAGAATGCCTTTCCCATCTTTCTCCTGGGAGATTTATTTCTGTCCCTTTTTTCATCTGAGCAGCGGAAATGAATCATCCTCCGGCCCGTTTGGTAAACAGTCCCGTGCCCTCTGACCCGCGGGGCTCTCACTGCTTCCTCTGGAGCTGCTCCTGGGCTAGACACTCACCCCCAGACCCCCTGTCAGGACTCTCCTTTCCCAGGGCCTGGAGCTTGACTTCCCCCACCCTCAGGAAGATGAGAAATGACACACAGCATTCCAGATGCCGATCCCACGAGCGGACCAGAGGGGCAGGGAAGCAGGGAGCCACCATGTTCTGAGGGCTTTGTGTGCCCTGTCCTGGCACATCTGGATGACCCTCTGCAGCAGATCTTGGAATCCTCATTTGACAGGTTCGGAGTCTGAGGCTCAGAAAAGTGCAGGCACTTGCCCAGGGCCACACAGGGAGTGATGGAGCCAAGACTCAAAAGCCTGGATTCCTCCCATTGCACCGACTGGCATGTGTACGCATGTGTGTCAGCTACCACATCAGTTGCTAAGCCACATGTGGACGGCAGGTGGGTGTCCACCTACAGGGGAGATGGCAAGGGTGTGCAGTGTGTGTCTTACCAGACAGAAGCCCGTGGGTCCCTGAGGATGATGTCAAAGAGTGACAGGATGTGGGAGGGGAACAGGGATTAATAAAAAGCCCACATTCAAGGCCACCTAGGCCCTGCCCACACTTCACAAATACAGCTGTTCAGAGGGCCCTGGGCCAGTAGCTCAGTTAGTTGGAGCCTCCTCCAGATGCGCCAGGGTGGTGGGTTTGATCCTGAGTCAGGGTACGTGTGGGAGACAACCCATCGGTGTTCCTCTTCTCTCTCTCTCCCTCTCCCTTTCCCTCTCCTCTCTCCCCTCCCCTCTTCTCTCTCTCTCTCTCTCTCTCTCTCTCTCTCTCTCTCTCTCTCTCCCTCTCCTTATCTCTCTCTCAATCATTAAAAACTCACCATACTTCAGGCGTGTCCACGTTGGTGAAACCACACTTCCTGGTGATCATGCAACTATTTATTGGACTTCTAAAAATAGTATGCAGGTACTATTTCCAGGAGCTGTGTGAGATGCAGAAATAAAACTACTGACAGCAGACTATCAGGCGCGGGTGAGTGTCAGAGGGAGGAGGGTTTACATAAATATATGAGTCACCGAGCAGACAGAAGGTGCTCGGGCCCAAAGGGATGGAAAAGCTCTAAAGCGGTGTTCTCGTTCTAGGAGGCCCCCCCGCCGGAGGGATTCCTCGAGGCCCTGAATCAGGGAGGGCTTCCTGAGGAGGTGGCCTTTGTAGGCCTCTAAAGCTCTAAGTCAGTGGTTCTCAACCTTCCTAATGCCGCGACCCTTTAATACAGTTCCTCATGTTGTGGTGACCCCCAATTTCATTGTTACAAATTGAACATAATTAAAGCATAGTGATTAATCACAAAAACAATATGTAATTATATCTGTGTTTTCCGATGGTCTTAGGCGACCCCTGTGAAAGGGTCGTTTGACCTCTCAAAGGGGTGGCGACCCACAGGTTGAGAACCGCTGCAAGTAGATGTAAAGTCTGCATCTGCAGACGCTTTAACGGAAGTTAGATCCTGTTTGACTTTCCAAGGAGCCCGGAGACGGCACATGCCTTTATTTCCCTTCTCCGGAGGCGGGCACGGAGGCGCAGAGGAGTGGACTAGGCGGGCCGAGCTAGCAGGTGGCGGCCAGGATTTGATCTGGAGCCAGTGGGACTCCCAGCCTCGCGCTGGGCTCCCTCCTCGCCTGGTCCCGCCGCAGGGCAGCGTAGCCCCGCGGAGCCCGCTGAAACCGGAGACACCGCGCCGAGGGAGGAGCGGTACTTCGGGGCGGGACGGGGCGGGGCTGGGGGCGGCACGCGGACCAGTTTCCGCGGTGACCCCTCCCTCTCCAACTGCCCGGCAAGCTCCCGCCCCTGGGCCCGCCGAGGGTC
>NW_005872362.1:27749-57096 GCF_000147115.1 Myotis lucifugus | reverse complement strand
CCCAGCCGCCAGACCCCCACCCCTCCTGGATCGGGTCCGCGGGCCCCGCTGGACCCCATGTCACCCTCGGAGCCAGGCTCCCGCAGACGCCGAGCGCGACTCTCCCAAGCGGACCCTGCGCCCTCTTCTCACCCGCCCCGTCCGGACCCCAACCCCCGATCCCGGACCCGGGGGCCCTGACCCGCCTTCCCGGCCAGACCCTCACCTCCCGGACCTCGGCCCCTGACGCCACCTTCCACGCACTGGTCCGTGACATCCACACCCCGAGGGGTCCCAGCCCGCTCCCCCAGGCGCCCCCGGTCTCCCCACCTTCCTGCCCCGCAGCCTCTGAAACTGCGGAGGTGGACCCGGTGGGAAGTGTCAGGTTCCCGTAGGAGTGTCCTGACTCAGCCCCGGAGCCAGGCTTCCCCCTGGCTCCGCGCGGACCGCGCTCCCCTCTCGGTTCCGGCGTCCCGCGCCGCAGCCTCCTGCCCGATTCCCAGAACTCCTTCCAGATGGTTCTGTTCCAAGGTCTTTCCCGCGCGGCGACCCGCGTCCATGCTGGCATTCTTGGTGCCCCCAAGGCGGGGGCCCCGGGGAGAAGGTTTCCCAGCGCGCGCATCGCCCCGGGAGGCCAGCCCTGGTGTCCTCGCCCAGCTCCCCACCTAGTCCGGCTGCCGCCCTCTCGCCCGCAGACCCCGACTGGGCCTCTTACAAGCTGGGCGTCTTCATCTGCCTGAACTGCTCCGGCGTCCACCGGAACTTCCCAGACATCAGCAAAGTGAAGTCCCTGAGGCTGGACTTCTGGGACGACAGTGTTGTGGAGGTAGCAAGGGGCGCAGGGGGCGGCGGCGGGGGGCAGGGCGCCCCCATTTTACAGGGAAGGACTCAGGCCCAGGGAGAGGCATCACTCGGGAAAGAAAACAGCCTATCAGACCTGTGGCTGAGACAGAGGCCCCGAGTTCAAATCCTGGCGTCCTCACTTGTTTATTTAGGAGGGGGAGGCCCTGAGCTTGGTTTTTTAACCCTAGTTGTGGACCCTCAGTTTCCACATCTGTGTTATGGGGACACCCCGCCACCCCCCTTCACAGGCTGCTGTAAGGATTAAACGGGGCTCAATGCAGGTACAAAGTACCAGTCAGTTAGCAGCTACTGTTCTCATTAGCTGAAGCCTTGGACTGGAACGGAAGCATCCCAGGTCCAGTATCCTGAGTCTGTTCTCGCCCTCCCAGCCCCCCTAGCCAGGAAGGGGTCTACTTGGCTCCGCTGACCTATGGTGATGGAGGACACCTTCAGCCTGGAGGAAAATGCCAATTTGGCCAGGACACCATCTGACAGCAGGCGGCCCTAAACTGTGCTGGTTGGCGGAGGATTTCAGGACTGTTGGGGAAGCAGGCCCACGGTCTCTGAGCGCCCGCTGTGTGCCAGGCACTGTGCTAGACCGCTGGGCTAGATGCTTTACTTATTCCTTCAACACTTAGTTACTGGATGCCCACCATGTGCTGGAGCAGCTAAGGCGAGCAAGGCAAAATCTGTCCACATGGAGCTTACATGCTAGCGTAGAAGGTCAGGAAACTCGCAACCCAAAGGTTATTTGTTTGTGCCGCATACTGTACCTCCAGTGCTGCAGGTGAGCTCCCTGAAGCTCAGGGGTTAAGTATTGCCCCAGGGCGCCCTCCCGTGAATGGAGTGGGCCAGCTGGGATGTGAAGCCCAAGATCCCAAAGCCCCCTGGAAAATCCTGTGTATACAGTGATATAGCTCAGTGGCCCCTGACGGTGGCGGGGGAGGGGGGAAGAATAGGGCTCACTCTATGAAAAACCTGATGTTTTTTCCCACACTGCCCTCACCCAGATATATGCCACTGCTGTTGCTGCGTGCTGACTCTTGGCCCATGTGTCTCTGGGTCTCTCAGGTGTCAAAGAGCCCAGTGATAATCCTGATCTAGAACTCTAGGGGGTCAGCATTGACTTGCGTCTTCAGCTACCTGTACTGCCTACAGACTTGCGGGCACTGTTGCTGGGGGTCCTGGCCAGCTGTGGGGGGGGGTGGTGGTGTGGGGGTAGGAGGAAGAACATGAGCTTTGGAGTTAGACCAGCCTGGGTTCAAATCCCAGCTCTCCATGTACTAGCCGTGTTACCTTGGGTAAATCGCCTAACCTCTCTGAGCCTCTAAAATGGAGATGGTAATATTAAAATGGTTAAGGGGATCAAGTGAACTGTGGTCACTCTGCCTCTATGAGGCGTAGTTGTTCCAGCACCACATTGCTCTGGCCTTTCTAGCAAACGCTGGTATTTTATTTTTTGGTTAATTCTGGTGGGCAGTGTGAAATTCCCCTACGACTGTCTCCTGACTCAGCGGAGGAGCCAGTGAGAACAGCGGCCTTCTGGGTAGACCATGGTTTCATTTCATATTTTGCAAGTTCTAATATTACCATCAAATTGCTGTTGTTTTGCAGTTTATGACCCACAATGGGAACCTCCGTGTGAAGGCCAAGTATGAAGCCAGAGTCCCCGCTTTCTATTACATCCCTCAGGCCAGCGACTGCCTGTGAGTGAGTGCATGATTCCTGGCCCCAACCCCACCTCTGGGTCTTTGCCTGCGGTGGTCTCGTCCATGGGCCTGGTCAGCAGGTGGACCCAGGAAAGGGTTTGGTACTGTTACGGAGAACACATGAGACCTAGTTTAAGCCTTCTCTACCTTTATTGCTTGGGTGGTCAATTCCTCCCTCTGGGACTCAGCTTCCATCGCTCTGAAAGGGGGCATTTTCTCTATTATCTGCCCCATTTGCCTCTGATGTTCTCACAGGTGGTGGCTAACTTGATAGAGAAGAGAAACGCTGGTATTTTATTTTATTGTTCTGTTAATCCTCACCTGAGGATATTTTTTCCCATTGATTTTTAGAGAGAGTGGAAGGGAGGGGGAGAGACAGAAACATTGATGAGAGTCACATTGATTGGTTGCCTCCCGCTTGTGCCCTGACCAGGGCAGGGGATGAAGCCTACAACCGAGGTACGTGCCCTTGACCGGAATCGAACCCAGGACCCCTGAGCAAAACCAGATAGGTCGAAACACTGGTATTTTAATAGAACAAATCTATTTCAGCTACTTCCTATGGAGTGCTATGCTTAGGACTGTCCCAAAGCAGCCGCCTGGGCCCCAGATCCCTAAATATTAACAATAAAAACAATAGTAGCTGCTAGTATTTATTGAGCTTTATCTATATACCAGGCCCTGTGCTAAATAATTACGTGCATTAATTTGTTGAATTCTCTTAACAACCCCATGCGATAAACACTGCCATCACCCCCATGATGTAGATGGAAAACTTGAGGTTTGTAGAGGCAAAGCTGGGACGAGCCCATCTGATACCAGGGTCGGGGTACTGAACCATGACATTGAGAAAATCCGATACAATGAGGGTGTGGGGAGGTCCGGGGAGGATCTGTGAAGCAGTAGGAGGGTTCAGTTGACCTGGAGGCGAGGGTCCGTGTGACACTGGTACCTAGTGACCCCAGACCTCTGCAGATTGACTGCCTGAGCCCGAACCTGTCTCCCAGGGACCCAGCCCCGCCGTCAGGGCTGCTAGACAGCACCTGCGTCAATGGGTGTGTCTGTCCCTCCGAGCAGATGCAACCTCATGGGGACATGGCTTGCAGGAAGCCGGCTGCATTTCAGCTACATTGTCCTCTAGCCTCACAGCAGGATGCTTTAGGACAGGGCACAAATGACACAACCATCCCTGGGGGGCCTGCGATTTCCCAGCGGCCGGGGAGGCACAGCTGTGGACTCGGGAGACCTCCATTCTGTTGCCAAGTCTACCATGACCTGGCTGTGAGACGGTGGACAAGTTACCAAACCTCTCTGACTCGTGGCATCCTCGCCTCTGAAATCTGGGTAATGATGCCTACATCAGAGCGTCGTGGTGGATTAAATGAAATAATTTATGTAAAAACCTCATACACCACCTGAAATGCTAGTTTGTTTGTTTTTAAAATATAGTTTTATTGATTTAAAAGAGGAAGGACGAGAGAGAGATAGAACATTGATGATGAGAGAGAATCATTGATTGGCTGCCTCCTGCACACGCCACACTGGGGATAGAACCGGCAACCCTGGCATATGAACTGACTGGGAATCGAACCATGACCTCTTGGTTCAGAGGTCGACACTCAACCACTGAGCCACCGCATGCTGGCTGGGCTGAAATGCTAATTTTAATCCATTTCTCAGTGTCAGCTTCAGAATGCTGCCTAGTGCCTGGCCCCGCAGAGGGATGTGTCAGGCCTGAGGGCCTGATCCTCTCGCCTCATCTCTTCCACTTAGCCCTTGGCTCCAAGGGGAAGGGAACGAGCACTTGGTGAGCACCTACTGTGTGCTAGGCCTTCTGCCCACACTACACAGACACTGCTTGTCATGACTCTAACAACAGGCCTGTGCTTTAACTCCCTTTAGCTGAATACTAATGGCCTCTTCCCTCCTATCCTAAAAGTCCTCTAAACTCCCCACTCCCAGCACCAGGATTGGGGCCTCAGTCTCCATTGCCTCTCCTAGCTCTGATCCTGTGGCTCAGGGTTCCTCAATGTCCTGGTGAGGACTGTGCATTAGGTAGGACTCTTTGTTGTCGTCGTCATATGATCTTTAATTGAAATATTTCCCTTTGTAGTTTTTTTTTTTTAAATATATTTTTTTATTGATTTTTTACAGAGAGGAAGGGAGAGAGATAGAGAGTTAGAAACATCGATGAGAGAGAAACATCGACCCTTTGTAGTTCTTAACTGGCTAGGCATTCCACGGCACCTCTGTTGATGTCATCTATGATGTCATGAGGGTGGTGGCCAATAGCATTGCAGCCCACAGACAGGGCAGTCCCCAGGATCTCTTTAATGGTTCAAGAGAGCTCTCTAGCTAAAGGTCGGTGCCGCATCTTCGGGCAATGTTGACGGTCTCATCAAAAGTGGTATTTCCACTGTGCTTCCTGTCTTCTTGCTTCCTTCTGTCTCATGGTGGTTCTTTTGAGGCCTTTGATGGTCAGGGCAGAGGCCCTAAGTCTGGGCCTGTCTGTTCTGAACGGACAGTTTCACTGTGACCCGCAGACCCTTCCGATCACTGCCCGAGGCTGCTTTGACAGTGCCACCATCAGTCTTTTCTGGAGATGGACGCAGGGGGCTGATCTTGGGGGCCAGGGCGGAGTTGGCACTGACTTCCCCACCGCTGCACCTCAGATAGATGACTTTGACCTCCTTGGGGTCAAACTTGGGCAGCCTGACGGAGGCGGCTGGTGTCTGTCAGGTGACCCCAGATCGGGAACAACTGAAGAAAGTTGCACCCAAGCCTCCTCCAAGGCAAACGCCGAAAAGCTAGATAGGACTCTCGATGGTAAGTGACAGAAACCCAGTTTAAACCAGCTTAGAAAGAAGATGCTGTGGGTTCTGGGGACCAGGCTGCAGGGAGGACAGAGGTGGAGCCGCCCCAGGAAGGACAAGCCAGGACAAACACCAGCAGCCTCTCTGGCTCTCAGTCCCGCTTCTCTCTCTCAGCCGGGCTTCTTCATGCAGCTGGAGCCAGACCACGGCTAGGTCCCAGCTCCAGCTCCCAGTTTGATCCCAGAGAGCGCTTCTAACTCACCTCCCTTCTCAGTCTTGCTCCTTTTGGTCCACGCGGCCCTGGGCAGAGCTCTGATTGACCAGTTAGGCCAGGTGCCCAGCTCTAGCCCATTCCCTGTGGTTGTGGGGAAAAGGTCACAGAAACCTCGGACCCGGATGGTGTGGCTCAGTGGTTAAATGTCAGCCTATGAACCAGGAGGTCATGGTTTGATTCCCAGTCAGAGCACATGCCTGGTTGTGGGCTCAATCTCCAGTGTGGGGTGTGCAGGAGGCAGCCGATCAATGATTCTCTCTCATCATTGCTGTTTCTATCTGAGAACCAACTGATTGAATTAAGTCTCCTTTTTGGCTGCATGGTTTTTCTGCACGGGGTCATGGAAGACAGTACCCTGATGGGGCTAACATCAAACCACCCGGCTCTGTGCTGAGCATGGCTCTACGCCCTTTATATACATTTAAAGGCTACCCTTAAGGGGTCGGGTAGGGAATAATATTATTGGGATATTCTCAAAGTTCAGAGGCAGTCCTCGGGCTACGTCGGACTCCGACGTACGTCGTTTCGTGGTATGTGGCATCTCCCACTTTATTTATTAAAAAAAGTTCCATCATTTCGATGTATGTACATATGTGCTTTATGTTTCTTATTATTTATTTACCACAAGTAAAGGTCAGGAATTGTTATCTTCCTTTTAATTTTTTTTTTTTTTTTTTTACTGTTTCACTTCATTACTGCTGTGTATGTGTTCCATGTGAGTGACGTAGGTGGGTTCCCACTTACGGCGAAAATTGCGTTACGTCGCTGTAGGAACGGATCTCCGACGTAACCCGAGGACCTACTGTATCTTGTTCTTGATCACACAGTGGATAAATGGTCGAGTGGGACCAGATCCCAGATGGTTAGACTCCAAGACCACTGCTCCGTCCGGTGTGCCATGCCCCGAGTTCATGGGCAGGCCCAGGAAGAGGCTGCTGGCCTCCTGGCCTAAGCTGGGAGCATGCAGTGGAGGAAGCAGTGGAGGCGGCAGTGGAGGCGGCAGTGTAGACGATCCAGAGGAGCTGGTGTCAGTCTCACTGACCTGGAGGGCCGGGCTGGCATCAGAATAGCCCAGAGGTTTTCGTACAGCCCACTGGGGGATATGGTTCCCCCAGGAGACACTGGCAGTGTCTGAAGACATTTTGGGGTATCACCGGGGAGGAAGAGCTACTGGCATCCAGAAGGTGGAAGCCAGAGATGCTAGCAAACATCCTACAGTGCACAGGACAGTCCCCACAACAGAGCTGTCCAGCCCCAAAGGGTAACAGCAGTGCGGCTGAGAAGCCCTGGTAGCCTGAGCAGGCAGCGAGGCCGCTGTGTGACGCTCCCGCCTGCAGCTGCGGGGCCTCAGACAGTTACTGTGGGCAGAGCACGTATCAGACACAGCTGACCGGAGGTTCTCTCTTTCTAGGGTCTTAAAGGAACAGTGGATTCGAGCTAAGTATGAGAGACAGGAGTTTATGGCCGATGGGAAAACCATCTCACTCTCAGGTACGGTTAATTTTCGTCACCTTGCGAGGTCTCTGTTGCAGCAGGTTCTAGAAAACAAAGTGCCTGATTCTTAGAAGCGAGGTCCAGCCAAGAGCTATCTGCTGCCCTCACTCTGGCCACAGAGGCCCAGGCATGGGTTCCTCTGCCTCTGAAATGGCAACACAGCAGTTGGTGGGGTTTGCGGTCTGAATGGACAGGAAGCATGTTTGCACGTCTTTACGGGGCCGCAGGGGTGTAGAGTGCTTCCTGTGAGTTGCAGGGAGGCTCACCCACCAGGAACACACCCCTGCGCCTGGCTCCTGTAGCCCCCGGTGTGGCACAGGCTCGGTAAGGGGCATGGGCCGGATGCCGCCCTCCTTCATGCCCTTGTGCAAGGCACAACCTCCTCGGTGGCCCTGGACCTGTGGCTGACACCGACCCGGAGGGCAAAGTGCACAAAACCACTCTGAGGATCAGAGGCAGCCAGTGCTCAACGCTCCCAGCTCCCAGGAGCACCTGGCATTCTCCAGCCGCAGGCGCCTAGAGGGCATGCGTTACTCCTGCGCTCTGGAGAGCGCCCCCAGGCTGATGTCCACGGGAAATCATCGGTACAGTGTCTCAGTACTTAGCCTACGTAAGGGTGTACTGTGCCTTCTTAAGAAACAGCCAAGGAAGAACATTGGAAATTTGGCCCCAGATAGGACCCCCGTGCCCCGCATCTGAAATAGCCACGTTCGTTAGATGTGAGACAGTTTAGCAGCCGGCGGGAGGTTCATTGTACCCCGAGACCCTATGAGGATTGTGAGCTGCTTGTTTGTCTTAAGGCGGTGGGTGCTCACTCTTTGTCGTCCTCGGTGGCTCAGGTAACCGGGAAGGGTTCCTGTGGAAGCGGGGCAGGGACAACGCGCAGTTCCTGAGGAGGAGATTTGTCCTGTTGGCAAGAGAAGGCCTTCTGAAGTACTACACTAAGGAAGAGGTAAGAGGCCAGACCCGGCAGGGGTCCCCTCCCGCGCACTGGGCTCTCACCCACCGAGGTCTGCTCTTTAATCAATAGTGACTTGTTTTGTGGGTGATCTCAGGCCCCACATCCCATTTTCCCTTGGTGATACAATCAGTCCAGCCCACTAAAACACACCTTCTGCTCACTTACAACAGTGGTTCTCAACCTTCTGGCCCTTTAAATACAGTTCCTCATGTTGTGACCCAACCACAAAATTATTTTTGTTGCTATTTCATAAGTAATGTTGCTACTGTTATGAATCGTAATGTAAATATCTGATATGCAGGATGGTCTTAGGCGACCCCTGTGAAAGGGTCATTTGGCCGCCAAAGGGGTCGCGACCCACAGCTTGAGAACCGCTGACTTAGAATAAGCTTTGACTGGTGCATGAGTAAGCCTTTGATAATCACTTGATTTGACTTCATTTCTTCATACACGCAAGGGATATTTATTGAGCACCTACTATATGCTAGACATTATTGTAGGCACTGGGGACACAGCAGTGAACTAAACAAAGCTCCTCTTCTCTCGGAGCTTTCATGCTAGTGGAAGGAGACAGGTGGTGATCAAACAACATCAACATATGATATATCAGGTGGCAGGAAGTGCTAAGAAGGGAAATAGATGAGATTGTGAGGGAGTGACCAACAGAAGGCTCTGAGCACTTGGCCTTCACCTTGCTCGGTTTCCTACACGTAGAAATTACTGTGTATTTCCCCTGTTGCTTTCCTAGATGGACCTGTGCGATGCATGGCCGCAGTCTAGGGCCAAGTGAAAAATGGTGAGGGATGAAGAGTATTTATCCTCCAAGTGCGAGTAGGGATTTCTTTTTCTCTTTTTAAATATCTTTTTATTGATTTCAGAGAGGAAAGGAGAGGGAGAGAGAGAGAGAAACATCAATAATGAGAGAGAATCATTGATTGGGTGCCTCCTGCACGCCCCCTACTGGGGATTGAGCTTTCAACTGGACATGTGCCCTTGATTGGAATTGAACCTGGGACCCTTCAGTCTGCAGGCCGATGTTCTATCCACTGAGCCAAACCAGCTAGGGCAAGAGTAGGGATTTCTTATTAGTCTTCAGTTTAAAGACCTGAAAAATGGTGCAGGCACAAGAGGCAGGAAGAGAAAGTGGAGCAGAGTTAGGAGGGGCCACTGAACCCCAGCAGCCGCTGGGGGCTGGTCTCCTGGAGAGCCTCATTTTTGGTTGGGAAAAGTGGATCCTTCTCTCAGTCCTAAGCCTGTTTACTCTAAAACAGTCTAAAAATAACACAAGTTGCCTTTGGTCTTTTTAATTTCTTTCCCCAAAAAAGGAAAAATTTTAACTTATAAAGGTAACTCATTTTTATGTAAAACTTTGGGGTAATACAAGAAAGTAAATAAAGTGTAAAGAAAGTGAAACTCAAAAGATATCTCAGCATAACAAAATGTTGATACTCAGAACATATTTAAAAAAAAACACACAACAACCTACAAATCAAGAAGAAAAAGACAGTCCATTAGAAAAATGGCAAAGCAAATGGACTGGCCTTTTATAGAAAAGGAAACCAAAAGGCCTGATGAGGGTAAGAAGAGACGCTGATGTCTCTGGCAGTCAGGGAAGTGCAGACCAAAACCACAATGAGATGCTGCACACCCACCATAATGGCGAAAATTAAACAGGCTGACAACACCAAGCATTGGCGAGGATGTGGAGAAACTGAAACTCTCATCCATAAATAATACAACCTCTTTGGAAAGCAATTTGGCAATTTTATTTTTTAAAAAAATATATTTTTATTGATTTAAGAGAGGAAGGAAGAGGGAGAGAGATGGAAACATTAATGATGAGAGAGAATCATTGACCGGCTGCCTCCTGCATGCCCCCCACTGGAGATCGAGTCCACAACCCGGGCATGTGCCCTAGACCGGAATGGAACCTGGGACCCTCCAGTCCACAGGTCGATGCTCTATCCACTGAGCCAAACTGGCTAGGGCATTGGCAATTTTACATAAAGTTAAATGTATACCTAACCACACAACCCAGCCATTCCACTTCTAGGTGGAACAAAAACATAAATCCAAAAAAAAAAAATGTTCATAGAAGCTTTATTTATAATAGCCCAAACCTGGAAAGAACCCAAATGTCCATCCACAGCTGAATGAATAAACAAATTGTACTCAGCAATAAAGGGGGACAAGCTACTAAAAAATGCAATAAGGTAGATTAATCTAAAAATATTATTCTGAGCAAAAGAATTCTGAGCAAAAGAAGCCTCATACAAGAGTATGTTCTACATAATTCCATGTATAGGAAATTTTACAACAAGCAATAGAAAGTAGGTAAGTGATCGCCTGGTGTTGAGGTGGGGTGGATGGGGATGGACTGTAAAGGGGCAGAGGAAACTTTTGGGGTGACAGTGATGTTGAATCTCTTGATTGTGGTCGTGGTTACAAGGGAATATATGCTTGTCAAAATCAAACTGTACTCTTAAAATGAGTACCATTTTTTTGTTTATCAATTATTCCTCAATATAGCTGATTAAATGAACACAGTGAGGCCCAATTTCAAGTCCATCATATTGGCAAAAATGTTAAAAATTGGCAATGTCAAGTGTTAGTGAGAATCGCGGGGAAGGGGAACCCTTCTTTGTTTTAGTAGGTTCCTACTATGCATCCTGTTTTGGGACTTGGTATTTCTCATGGATTTCATACTAGTAATATTGATCTAAATTAGTTTTTTAAATTTACTTTAAAATATATTTTTATTGATTTCAGAGAGAAAGGGAGAGGGAGAGAGAGATAGAAACATCTATGATGAGAATCATGGATTGGCTGCCTCCTGCACGCCCCTACTGGGGATTGAGCCAGCAACCCGGGCATGTGCCCTTGAATGGAAATGAACCTGGGACCCTTCAGTCTGCAGGCCGATGCTCTACTATCCACTGAGCCAAACTGGTGAGGGCTAAATTAGTCTTTTAAAAATGTTTGTGGTATTTCATTGTGTGGATGTACCATGATTTAAGTATATAATGGACATGTAAAACACTTCTTTTTCTGCTAGTATACCAGTAAGTAACATGGCAATAAACATCTTTGGCATGCATGTTTGCACAGAAATGCAATTACTTCCTTGGGGTGGATTCTTAGATGCAAAATTGTGAGTCAAAGCAGAACACTCAGCATGGTAATAGATATGACCAACTTTCCCTCTAGAGAAGACTGTTAATAGACTTTCTTCAGTTCTATGCCTGCCCTGTTCAATACCCTAGCCACTAGCCCTAGCTGGTTTGGCTCAGTGGATAGATCGTTGGCCTGTGGACTTAAGGGTCCTGGGTTCGATTCCTGGTCAAGGGCACATACCTTGGTTGCAGGCTCCATCATGGAGCCGTGTACAGGAGGCAACCAAACGATGTATCTCTCTCACATCGATGTTTCTCTCTCTCTCTGTCGCTCCCCCTCCCTTCCACTCTCTCTAAATATCAATGGGGAAATGTTCTTGGGTGAGAATTAACAACAACAACAAAATACCCTAGCCACTGGCCTCGAGTGGCTACTTGAGCATTTGAAATGGGGCTGAGTAAAGAACTGAAGTTTTATTTTATTTTTTTCTTGTCTTTTTAAAAAAAATTTTTATTGATTTCAGAGAGGAAGGGTAGAGGGTGAGAGATAGAAACATCAATGATGAAAATCATTGATCAGCTGCCTCCTGCATGCCCCCTACTGGGGATCAAGCCCACAACCCAGGCACGTGCCCTTGACCGGAATTGAATCCGGGACCCTTCAGTCTACAGACCAATGCTTTACCCACTGAGCAAACCAGCCAAGGCTATTTTTATTTATTTATTTATTTTTATTTTTTATTTTTTTCAAAATATATTTTATTGATTTTTTACAGAGAAGAAGGAAGAGGGACAGAGAGTTAGAAACATCGATGAGAGAGATCGATCCGCTGCCTCCTGCACGCCCCTACTGGGGATGTGCCCGCAACCAAGGTACATGCCCTTGACCGGAATCGAACCTGGGACCCTTCAGTCCACAGACCAACGCTCTATCCACTGAGCAAACCAGCCAAGGCTATTTTTATTTAAATGCAATAGGCACATGGGTCAATGGCTCCCCCAGCTCCCCGGTGTTTGTTATAATTTTTCTCTCTTACGGATTTTGAAGGAAAGCACTCTTTTCTCTCCCCTGCTCAGCATGAATCAGTGATTGCACTGTTTCAGAACCCTGAGACCAGCCAGTACCCCACATCTGCTTTTATCTGCTTTATTTTATTGGGTGGCTTCCACAGATGACTTGCTTCAGAGAAACTTCCATGGCTAAAATTTTGAAAAGTCCTGCGTTAAGGCCTTTCCAAGCCCCATTCCAACTCGAGAGGCCAGGCCGAGTAAGCAGGAATGGTGGGATGGCTGAACACAGGACAGCAGGAGCATCCGTGTGTCCTAATATCAGAGCAAGAACAGGGAAAACCCATGGAAAGTTACAGGCTGGTTATCTGTCTGCTCGAGGCCTTGGTGAAGGAGATAAGACGACTCCCTGCGGACTGTCTGTCGGCATCTTGAGTATCCATTCCCTCTCTTTCAGGGTAAAAGCCCCAAAGCTGTCATCCACATCAAGGACCTGAATGCCACCTTCCAGACGGAGAAGATAGGCAACCCCCACGGGCTGCAGATCACCTACCGGAGAGAGGGCCACATCAGGAACCTGTTTGTGTATCACGAAAGCGGCAAGGTGAGCTGCCTGGCCTCGCACCCCAGGGCTCTGCAGGCCCAGCGACTAACCCTCTTGAGATCTGCAGCTACTGTTTGCCTAAACCTAGCGTCACCTTCTGGTCAGAGATAGAGGTGTGAGGAAGGCAGAGTGAGATCAGAGAGAGGAACCTGACAGGTAGAGTGGGTGTGTGTGGACGGTTCACGTCCACCAAGGGGAGTCCATCAGCAGAAGGACTGTGCCCGGGGATGGCGAGTCCAGGTGGCACCAGGATCCCGACTACGGGAGGAGGAACGGAGAGAAGATCCGGCAGCAGTGCACTCTGGGGCCTTGCTTCTCGACGTGTAGGCCCACCCTGGACCTACTGAATTAGAAACTGCATTTTATTTTAAAATTTTTACTATTTTTATTGATTTCAGAGAGGAAGGGAGAGGGAGAGAGAAACATCTATGATGAGAGAGAATCATTGATCAGCTGCTTCCTGCATGCCCCGCGTTGGGAATCAAGCCCACAACCCAAGCAATGTGCCCTGACCAGGAATCAAACCATGGCCTCCTGGTTCATAGGTCGACGCTCAACCACTGAGCCACGCTGGCCCCCCACGAGCTGCAGAAATTGCATTTTAATAGGATCCGAAGGTGATACTTATGCACATTAAAGTTTGAGAAGCACAACTTAAAGGTCCAGGAAATCAGACCCTGGCTCTCATTCAGTCCATGGTGGGCTCTCTCTGTTGCTCAGACTGGCTGGACACTGGTGGCCACCCCCCCACCCCCACCCCGTGCCAATCACTGCTACGAGGACTTTCGCTGCGGTGCCCAAGGTCTCTGACATTTATGGTACCTGACTCCTTCCCACTTGCCCTATTGTAGAGCATCTGACAACCTAGGTCTGGCCATTCTGCTCTTTCCCTTGATACCCCAGTTTCTCCACGAGATGGGCATAAGCGAGGGGCCGCAAAGTCACGCCAGCAGGAGGCAGGCAGGTGATCTGAAGGTGACGTGGACAGCTGTGAGGCTGTGGCAAACAGGAAACCTGTGCAGAGGATTGAAACAAACAAAACTGCAGGAGCCAAACAAACCGAATGCAGGTTGGATTTGGCCCCAAGGTGTGACTGGAGAGACCTTCCAAAGTGAAGGCCTAGGCCGGGTCTTTCCTGGGACGGGCCCATTCCCTTAGTGCCCGAGACACACAAAGGTTTGTAACTCCCAGGATGAGAGAGAGAGCTTAGAACTCTGAACAAACCTGGGAGAGACAAAGGGTAATTATGTTTCATTCTTTCAAAATCATATTCAAATGAATTACTCAATCACCCAGTTACATCAAAGTGCGGCACTGCAGCTACCTGAACAAGTCTTTCTGCCTCCCAATTCCAGATTCCTGGGAGAAAGCATTTCATAAGCCCCGTCCAGCATTGGTCCAGCCCTGGCCCAGCTGCTGTGGCCAAGAAGGGGCGGGATCATCGCAGCAACTGTGGCTGGGCGGTGGGTGGGTGAGAATGGGTGGGGCAGTTCTCATGGAGGCAGGGCTTGAGCTGAGCAAAAATCTATGTCAACCTCTAAACTAACCTTCAGGATGAGTAGAATGTTCTAGGCCAGCGGTTCTCAACATGTGGGTCGCGACCCCTTTGGGCAGGGGTCCTCAAACTACGACCCGCAGGCCACATGCGGCCCACAGAAAACATTTATCCGGCCCGCCGGGTGTTTTTGCCGCTGCTGCCTGTTGCTGAATTTGTTCATACTTTTTTTTTAAACTATAGTCCGGCCCTCCAACAGTCTGAGGGACAGTGAACTGGCCCCTGTTTAAAAAGTTTGAGGACCCCTGCCTTTGGGGGTCGAACGACCCTTTCACAGGGGTCGCCTAAGACCATCGGAAAACACATATATAATTACATATTGTTTTTGTGATTAATCACTATGCTTTAATTATGTTCAATTTGTAACAATGAAAATACATCTTGCATTACGATTCATAACAGTAGCAAAATTACAGTTATGAAGAAGCAACGAAAATAATTTTATGGTTGGGGGTCACCACAACATGAGGAACTGTATTAAAGGGTCGCGGCATTAGGAAGGTTGAGAACCACTGTTCTAGGCCATCCGTATGCGTGGGTGAGGGCAGCGAGGTGGATGAGGCATAGAGTTCCAGGAGGAGCGAACAGAATGTGTTGAGATTGCAAATGGCTTTGTATGGAAGGAACTCAGAGGGCAAAGTCAGTCAGACCAAAGAGCGTAGATTTTCTTCTTGAGGGTTGTGGAGAGGACTCGATCTTGGACTCAAGAGACTTGCAAAGCGAACATCACTCTGGCTGCGGGCGGGGAGGACTAATCAGGGAGCAGCAGAGCAGGGGCAGAGCCAGCTGGTGAGCTGTCCACCTGGTGAGAGGTGATGGTGCCCGCACAGCTGAGCAGTGCATTCTCCTGGAGTGACAGCAGAAGGTCCAAGCTGGCTTCGGCCTACGCTGCCCTCCAAGCAATGAGCACCCCCAGTGGAGGAGCACCCCCAGGTGCCCATGCCCCCACCTGAAAACCGGTCTTTGACATCTGAGTGAGAACTTTTTTTTTAAAATATATTTTTTGTTAATTTCAGAGAGGAAGGAAGAGGGAGAGAGAGATAGAAACATCAAAGATGAGAGAGAATCATTGATTAGCTGCCTCCTGTACGCTCCCCACTGGGGATCAAGCCCATAACCTGGGCATGTGCCCTTGACCGGAATTGAACCTGGGACCCTTTAGTCCACAGGTCAACGCTCTATCCACTGAGCCAAACCGGCTAGGGCAGTGAGGACTCTTGCTCCTCAAAGTGTGTCCTACTGACCAGCATCACATCGCTGATTGCTAGGAATGCAGACTCTCAGGCCCCACCCCAACCCACTGAGCCCACAGCTGCCCTGTAACAAGATCCTCAGGGACTCGTACACCGGTGAGAAAATGTTAAGGACTGTCCTCGGCCATTGCATAACTCCCATGCAGTTCACTGGGCCTTTCCCACGGCTCCAGACCTCCCTGCCAGTGGCTTCCACTTGCTCAGGTGAGGCCTGGGCGCCCCCCTCCCGCCCCCGGGGCTCTGGTATTGTTCCCCAAGCTGCCTGTGATCAGCCCACAGGCCCCTCAGTGGAACTGGGGGAATGTGTGTGTGTGGAATGCCCGTGCACAGACCTGAAAACCTTGCTAGCTTCCTGCCACCACTCTCAGCCCTCCCCCTCCCCCACCCCCATCTCACCGGCTGTCCATTTGTCCTTTGCCTTTTTCTCTGCAGGAGATAGTGGACTGGTTCAATGCCCTCCGCGCAGCCCGTCTGCAATACCTAAAGGCGGCCTTTCCTGAGCTCCCAGAGTCTGAGGTGAGCTAACAGTGGACCCCAACCTCCGAGTCTCCTCTCTGCCACCTCCTCTCCTTGTCTGCTGACCTCGAAAGACACTCAGAGGCCAGACTAGGTTGGTTTGTAGGCAAGACCTTGAGACTTGGGGTTGGGAACCTCCGAGGGCAACCAAAGGCTTCCTCCTGGGGAGGCTGGGGGTAAGGGCCTCACCCGTAGCGAGGCGGCCTCCGAAAGGCAGGCCAGGCTCTCCCCTTCGGGTGTCAAAGGGCTCAGGATTCGGGCATTTCTTCCTGACCCGTTCCCCTCTACAAGGTGCACACGATCCCCGCCACACTGCTTAGAAAGTGCTTTAGAGCCCCTTTATCTCGTAATTCCTTTTATCTCGTAGTCCTGTAGCAGGCAGTGAGGTGGGGGTGACTGTTCCCATTTTGCTGATGAGACACTGAGTCCCAGGAAGGTCAAGTGGATAATCAGATGTGCTCTTCCCACGCTCACATCCCCCTTGCCCTTCATATTCTGGTCTTGGGAAGGCAATTCCCCATTACAATTCTGGCAGGAAAATCTGCCTCCCATGGCCAAGGAGCGGGTGAGCCCTTGAACTTCGTGTTGATTGTCTCCAGCCGTCTGGGGCATCCTGTGCCTCTCTCAGGCTTGGCTGGGGAAGCGGGCTGTGTGGGGCAGAGGCTGCTGCCTGGAGCCAGGGAGGCCTGGGCTCTCATGGATGCTCTGTGGCTGACCGGCTGTGTGACCCACCTCTCTGCACACCTGTTTCCAGATCTGTAAGATGGCACTTCATCGAGCTCATCTTCAGGGCCCCTCCCAGCTTCGAGGTGCTATGATCGGGTGTTTAGTTTAGGCCCTACACTACGAGGATTTTGTAAGTGATGGGCTGTCTTATTCCAAACTGGTAGGTCCTCCTTGAAAACCTAAACACTCCTTCATTCCAGACTTTTCAGGGAGCCAAGTGCCTGGGATGGGGGTCCACTCCAGGCCCAGTGATGCACCGAGATGGTGACCCTCTGAAAGTGGCCGCAGCCGCCTGGGTCAGGGTGCTCCGGGTCTGCAGACGCAGCACCCAGAACTGGCGAGTGCAGGGTGCTGGGGGCAGGGTGCTGGGGTGCTGGCTGCTGACTGGAGAGCAGGGAAGGCAAAGTGCAGATGCTCGGCCGGCCGCCTGGATCTGAGCTAGCGCTCCAACTTTGCTGACCTCTGCAGAGGAAATTGGTCGTTGGCCAACATCCTCAATGTCCTCGCGCCTCCCTCATCTGCATGACTACCCCTATGTGCCCATCTCCCCCCTGCCTTTCCTCCTCTATGTCTGTGTGAGGTCCTGGGCAGTCACTTAGGCATCCAGATGCCAGGAGCCTGGGTGTCCTCGTGGGGTTTTGGTCCTGTGCTGAGGATGCATGGACTGAAGCCAGGGAAGCTGTGTGACTAGGACAAGTCCCCTTACCTCTCTGAGCCGCAGCCTGCTCATCTGTCACCATGGGGACAACACCTACCTCCCAGGGCTATTGTGAGAATCAGGTGAGCCAAGGCATCTGAGGTACAGTGAACAGTACTCCATCCCCGTGTCTTTCCTCCTGCGAGGTGTTTCCCTCGGCCTAGACTGGCCCTGCCTCGGCTCAGGTTCAGACTGTTGAGCAGAAGGGACTCTGTTTTTTTCTGCAAATGAAGGGATTAAAGTCTGTAGAATATGTTTTAGGGGAAGGGAAGTTGTATAGTTTATATTTTTGGGTTTGGCTCACAATTTTCTCCATTTCAGACTTCCTATTCCTATTCCCCAGATCTCACTTCCTCTTTGCCTCTGCCCTGGAGCTCTGGAAGCCCCCTTCCCCCCCCCCCCAGAGGGCTGGGCTGTGGTCGGAAGCCCTAGGCTTGCCAGGTTGACCCCCTGGAGCACAGGAGGTCAGCATCAACCCCTGGAGGCGTCTCTGGGGCAGCAGGGCAAGCTGCAAGGGACCCTGAAGATCACGTCCTCCCGTCTCCTGATTGCAGGGAGGGAAACAGGCTGAGAGGAGGCAGGGTTTACCAGGGGACACGGCTAGTTGAGGTCAGAACTGGAGCTAGAACCCAGGTCTCCTGACTCCTGGTCCAGAGCTTTCTCTACGTTCCCACTCTGCTGTCCCCTCCTTGGGGCCCTGTGTCAGAATCCCCACCCATGACCAGGTCTTGGCCAGGGGCCCGGTGAGAGGCGTGTTTATACTCTGGCATCACAGGAGGACCACGTGTGTCTGTCTGGTGTCCACCAGCCCTAGGTGTGAATCCCAGATCTCCATCCTCCCGGCAGGGTGACTTTGGGAGTACCCTTGACCACTGTACCATTATAGTGATAATTCCTACCACCTCACGGGGTGGCTGAGAATTGCTCCCAGAGCCTGATACACACTAGACCTATAGGGGACCCTGACAGGAGGGTCTCCTCAGAGCCTCGTCTGTGTCCACCTCCTGGGGGGGGGGGTTCGGAGCATTCCTTAAGTTCTTCAACCAAGACTCAGCTGTGTTGGGAAGCCCCGCACACATCTGGCTCTGTTGAAATATTAATATTGCATCCACACCACGTTCCAAATATAACCCCGTGAACCACGCGCACACACATCCTTCCCCATTCCAGACTTCCCCTTTGTGCACAGCCAAGTTCAGTGGGGAGCCTGACCCCCGACCCCCCGGGCTGTGAGTCGGGGGGTCAGTGCGTGTCTCTTTTTCCCCAGCTCGTGCCCCTCATCACCAGGAACTACCTCAAACAAGGCTTCATGGAAAAGACTGGTCCAAAGGTACATTCTCCGGGTCCCTGGGGGCTTTCCTGGCCCCTGGCCCAGCGGGCAGGCGGGCAGAACGTGGGAAGTGGGACAAGGAGGGAAGTAGACCAATGTGTGTGAGTTCCCGGGGCCAAGGACCAAGGGGCCAGCTGGCCAGTGTTGCTGCAGGTGCCTCTCCCTGTCACCGGGCATCCTCCCTCCTTATCAACACCACCCTCCACTGCTTTCCTCTTAACCCCCCTAAACGACCCTGCTCCTGGGAAAGCAAGGGACTCCTTGGGGACCAGCTTTTGCCTTTTCCACAACCGGGCGCTCTGTGCTGGGGCCCTGCTGGGGCGTCCACGTGAGTCAGGGGCCGGAGATTAGCCTGAGAAGTCACAGCTGTGCACCGTGCTTGGCACGTGGGCACGGCCCTCCCAGCACAAGCACCGCCTCCGCTCCCATTTGCAAACCAGTCCTAACCCCTCAGCGGCTGCTTCTTCCCACTTGCCCGCGAAGGAAAGGGAGGGCAGTGGAGGCTCCTGCTGCCTGAGGGCACCTCAGACCCAGACAGCGTAAAGGTGGGGTGAGGCTCAAAGTCAGCAGTCTGGCTGGAGCGGGTGCGGTGGCGTGAGGAGAGAAAGGGGGGATGGAGGAGGAGAAGAGAAAAGGAAGGGAAAGCAGGAGCTCCCTAAAGACACTCCCAAAGCGGCGGTATCACAGGCTTTTTTTTTTTTTAAGGTGTGATATGTTGCCAGGATGGTGGTTAAAACTACCAGGAAAGCCTTAGCTGGTTTGGCTCAGTGGATAGAGCGTCCGCCTGCGGACTGAAGGGTCCTGGTTCAATTCTGGTCAAGAGCACATGGCCGGGTTGTAGGCTCGATCCCCAGTGGGGGCGTGTACAGGAGGCAGCCGATCAATGATTCTCTCTCATCATTGATATTTCTATCTCTCTCTCCCTCTCCCTTCCTCTCTGAAATCAATATAAATATATTAAAAACAAACAAAACTACCGGGAAAGGTGTTAAGCAATCAATGTGAAAGGAAGCCTGAGTGAGCTTGAGAGCTAGTCAGAGGGTTGCACACTTTGTTTCCTTCTTTTTTAAAGATAATTTTTTAAATTGATTATATTGATTTCAGAGAGGAAGGGAGGGGGAGAGAGAGGTGGAAACATCAAGGATGAGAGAGAATCATTGGTTGGCTGCCTCCTGCACGCCCCACACTGGGAGTCAAGCCCTGACCAAGACCCCGACCAGGAATCGAACCGCGACCTCCTGGTTCCTAGGTGGACACTCAACCCTGAGCCACGCCGGTTGGGCACGTTCCCTTCTTTCAGCGGCCAGTGCACAGCCCGTGGTTCTTGCCCCGTCCCCTGACCTGGGTTAGGCTTTGGCCAGGGCCAGGGCTCTCAGCATTGCTGAGCAGTAGCCGTTTCTGATGTCCCCAGCTTCCTCTTTCTGAGGCTCCTTGTCCACAGCCCGAGAAAGAGGAACGCGCCTCTTCCAACTCCCAGCCGCACCTGCAGGCAGCAGGGTGACGCTAGCAGGGCCGAGGATGTGGGCACAGCCTTCAGAGCTCCAGGGCCTCAGGGAGGGGCACTGGGTGACTGCGGAGCGGGACCGGCCTGCTCCCGTGGCCTAGTCCAGCCTGGCCCTCTGACCTCTGTGCATCCCCGGCTCGGCCCCCCTGGCGCAAGGTTCCCTCTTTTGCAGCACAGAGAACCTTTCAAGAAAAGGTGGTTTGCCCTGGACCCCCAGGAACGGAGGCTGCTCTATTACAAGAACCCACTGGTAAGAACCACTGCCAGCCCCGCCCCAGGTCGCCTGAGAGGGAGGTGGGGTCAGTGCTGGTGGGGAGGCTGCAGGCTGGAGCCACCTGGCCAGGTCATAGCTCCATGTTGGCTTGTGTCTTAGTCATCTCTGCATGAAGCTGCCCCCACTTCCCCGCAGGAAGTCCCTTATGTGGATCCAAATGCTGCCGATGTAGGCAAATGGGGTGTTTTCCATCCTCTCGTCTCCAGGGCCCATGTGTGACCAGAAGGCTGGGAAGAGCAGTGATTAGGAGGGAGGGCCCTAGAACTCAGCTATCTGGGCTCCGGTTTCGGCCCTGCTACGTTTAGTGGTGTCCCTGGACAGAGTACTTAGCTCTCCGTGCCTCAGTTTCCTCCTCCGGAAAAAGGCTTAATAGCAGTGCCTTCCTGAGAGGTTGCCATGAGGATTGCATGAGGCACCATCTGTAAAGCACTGGCATTCTTGGGGCTTAGTTAGCTCTCCATAAATACTAAGTATCATCTTCTAAAAAAATTAATCTTCTTAAAGACGTTTAAAAAAATTGATTTTAGCCGAAACCGGTTTGGCTCAGTGGATAGAGCGTCGGCCTGCGGACTGAAGGGTCCCAGGTTCGATTCCGGTCAAGGGCATGTACCTGGGTTGCGGGCACATCCCCAGTGGGAGATGTGCAGGAGGCGGCTGATCGATGTTTCTCTCTCATCGATGTTTCTAACTCTCTATCTCTCTCCCTTCCTCTCTGTAAAAAATCAATAAAATATATTTAAAAAAAAAAAAAAAAAAAAAAAAAAAAAAAAATTGATTTTAGAGAAAGAGGAAGGGGTAGTGGGGAGAGAGAGAGTGAGAGGAGAGAAACATCGATTTGTCCCACTTATTTATGCATTCTTGTCTGTGCCCTGACTGGGGATCAAACCCGGAACCTTGGTGTATCAGGACAATGCTCTAACCAGCTGAGCGATACTAAATACCATCTGAACAGATGATGTGTGTGATTTCTCTTACAGTTTCAGCCTTTCAGATTCTGGGTCCCACCTCGCCAAAGTTCCCAGTAGAGACCTGCCCACCACCTCTTTCTAAAATAGAGTTTGGGGGCCGTCGCGGCTGCAGGGGCCCCTGTGCCCCAGGTGTGACCTCTGATGACCCGGTGGCCTCTATTTCCAGGACGCCTTTGACCTGGGCCAGGTGTTTCTCGGGAGCCGGGAGCAGGGGTACGAGGTGTCCGAAGGCCTGCCCAAGAACGTCCAAGGAAACCGCTGGAAAGCGGGCCTCACCATCGTCACCCCTGAGCGCAGGTTCCTCTTCACCTGCCCCAGCGAGAAGGAGCAGGGCGAGTGGCTGGAGAGTTTCCGGGATGTGCTCTCCCGTCCCTTGACATCCTTCAACCTCCTCAGTAAGACGCAGGGCCTGGGATTGTGCTTTTGGCCAAAGGCAGTGGGCAGACAGCGGCTTCTTCACGTGGGTCGGCTCTGAGCCCTGAGACCGGGGTCATGGCTCCTGACTTTGCCTGTTCTATTCTCTTCCTGCCAAAGAAAAGAACAGACAGGGGCCATGATTCCCAGCAGCCCTCTCTGTCCACGCTAAGGTCCTCCTCCAGGCGCTCTTCCCCAGTAGCATCTGGAGTTTGTCCTGGCAGAACCCGGTTAGATTCCCTTCTCGCCTGTGCTGAGTCCAGGGGCCCTGCAGCCTCCCTCTCTCTTCCTCCAGCTCCCTTCCCTAAGTCCCTTTCCTCGTGAGAAAAGCCTGGCCTGTTACTATCAGCGAAGGTCACACCCTGGGGCAGCTCCCAGGGTTCTCTTTATTTTTTTGTTTTTATTTATTGAGGAGAGAGAGAGAGAGAGAGAGAGAGAGAGAGGGAAGCATCCATTTGTTGTTCCATGTATTCATGCATTCATAGGTTGATTCTTATTTGTGCCCTCACTGGGGATCGAACCCGCAACCTTGGCATATTGGGATGACACGCTAACCAGCTGAGCCACCCGGCCAGGGCCCAGCTCCCAGGATTTGGGATTCCTCCCCACTCACAGAGGGAAGGCTGTTTTTAGTGTCCTTTCCTCTGGGTCCTCCCTCCTGCCTGCCCTTCTCCTGCTCCCCCCTGCACCCCAGAGGTGTCACATGCAGGCTTCCCTGTCTGCCAACAGCCCTGTGAATAAAGGGGAGATGTTCTGAGCTAGAGCTGGGACCTTCTGGTCCAGGGCCTGGCTTCTGGGGCCCAAGGGGAAGTTCTGTGTTTGGAAAAGTACAGACTGAGAAAGTGACCCCATATGGCCCCTTGGGAGAAACCCTTGCGCCCTTTGAGTCTGACCAGTGTAAACAAACTCGCTTCACTTTCCAAACTCTCTGAGCGAAGTGCCCCTGAAACAGACGCAGAAGTGGCCGGGGAAGCACCTCAGGGGTGCTTTCTTGTCGCCGTGGCCTGTGCGTCTGAGTCTCTCTGTTTCTGTGTTTCTTACTCTCTGCTTTTCTCTTCTTCTCGGGGTGCCTGTCCCCTCTGTCTCTCACCTTTTTTTTTTTTTAATATATTTTTTATCGATTTCAGAGAGGAAGAGAGGGAAAGAGAGATAGAAACATCACTGATAAGAATCATTGATTGGCTGCCTCCTGCACGCCCCACACTGGGGATTGAGCCCACAACCTGGACATGTGCCCTTGACCGGAATCAAACCCAGGACCCTTCAGTCTGCAGGCCGATGCTCTATCCACTGAGCCAAACTGGCTAGGGTTCCAGACCTTTTTTAAATTCTGGTCCCCCCTGCCGTGCGCTGTTCCTTCCAGCCTGTAGGACTGCATGGACACGGCCACCCCCTCATCCCTCTTCTTTTCCCCTTGCAGCTGCATCAACAGAGAGTGGCCACAGCAGCAGGTGACCCGCTGGCTAAGGAACTGGCTGGCCACGGGCCATGGGAGCTCTTGGTGGGAAGGAGACGTTCTCAGCTCGGCCTTGGTTACCCAGCAGGAGTGCCCCGTAGTTGGCAGCCATCACTGGCAGTGAACTCTGCCAAGACTAAAGCTTTGGCCTTTACCCACCGGCTCCCTGGGCCTCACCACGGCCCAGTCTTAAAGTCCAGGACATCTCCAGTGAAGGCACTGCAATGGGAAGGCGCCCACAGCATCACTCAAGTGGCACGCTGGCCCCAAAACAGTTTAATCCGACTCAACCATGAGGAAATAGACATATCTATTCTGTAAAACAGCTGGTCTGGACTCCTCAGTGTCAACATCGTGACAGAGAGAGTGGTGTGCGAACTGTTCTAGTTACAGGCGACTAGAGAGCAACGCTAGGCAATGTGTTTTTCTTGATTGGATCCTGGATTTTAAAAAAACAGCACAAAGGACATAAATTTAAATATGGATGTGTATTAGCCAACAGTATTATAAGACTGTGATAATGATGTATTTGTGGAGGAGAATGCTCTTGTTCTTAGGGGATATGCATTGAAGTGGCCAGGAGTAAAATATAACAATTTTCAGTCTACAACTGACTCAGCAAAAAATAACTATGTGTACATGTATATGTAGAGTATTTACATATACACATATATGTGCTATATATATGGAAGAAGACAGGGAGCACACACACATATGTATACATATATACAGATATAGATACAGATATATATATACACACACACACACACACACACACACATATATATATATATATACACACACTATATCTAACCTGGCAGAACTCGGTTAGATCCCCTTCTCGCCTGTGCTGAGTCCAGGGGCCCAGCAGCCTCCCTCTCTCTTCCTCTAGCTCCCTTCCCTAAGTCCCTTTCTTCGGGAGAAAAGCCTGGCCTGTTACTATCAGTTCCTCATGTTGTGGTGACCGCCAACCATAAAATTATTTTTGTTGCTACTTCATAACTCTAATTTTGCTACTGTTATGAATCGTAATATAAATATATCTGGGGAGAGAGACAGAGCTGCTATGTAAAATGTTAGCAACTGATGAATCTAGATCAGCATTTTTCAACCTTTTTAATCTTTTGACACACATACACTAATTACTAAAATTCTGTGACACACCAAAACATAGATTATTCTTTTTGTCCCAGCTGGTGTGGCTCAGTTGGTTAGACATCATCATGGGCACTGAGAAGTTGCCAGTTCAATTCCCAGTCAGGGCACGTGCCTGGGTTGTAGGCTTGATCCCCAGTAGGGGGTGTGCAGAAGGTAGTGGTTCGATGTTTCACTCTCACATCAATGTTTCTCTCCCTCTCCCTTCCTCTCTCTCTCTCTCTCTCTCTCTCTCTCTCTCTCTCTCTCTCAAAAAATATAAAAAAAACCCTTACATATTATTCTTTTTACTGATCTGACCAAAACAAGGTATAATTTTGATTCATTCACATCAGACGACTATTACTGTGTTGGCTGTTGTCATTTTTTTTTATTTGACTATCTAAGGGAAAAGAGGTCAGTGCCCCTGACCAAATAGTCAGGTATTACATGTTTAAAAATTTTTTTTGCAGCACCTGTGTTGAAAGTTGCTGATGTAGATGAAGTATAGATAGGTTTGTATTGCCCTGTTCATGCAAACTTTCTATAGATTTGAGTGTTTAGCCCAGCCAGTGTGCCTCAGTGGTTGAGCATTGAGCCATGAATCAAGAAGTCACCAGATTCCCATATTTCTCTCTCATCAATGTTTTTATCTGTCTATCCCCCTCCTTTCCTCTCTCTCTAAAATCAATAAAACCATGTTCAAATTAAAAGCTTAGGGGAACATTTTTAAAAAATATGTTTTTATCGACTTTAGAGAGAGAGGAAGGGAGAGAGAGAAACATCAATTGGCTGCTTCCTACACATCCCCTACTGGGGATTCAGCAGGAAACCTGGGCATGTACCCTGACCGGAATCTAACCAACCCGGCAACCTTTTGGTATATGGAACGACACACAACGAAGTGGATGTTTTAAAACAAAACAAAAACCCACATCCACTGTTCACTGCTAAAAATAGTGTTTTCTCTTCAGGAATCAACAATGTTCCATCTTTGTGCACATTTTAGAAGACATAAAAGCCTAGATGTCCGCATTGCTCATCACAGCTCTGGAAGGAAAGAAGGCAGCCAGGCAGACAACTCCACCAGGAGCCCAGGGCAGGGAGCTATCAACCCACGTGTCAGGTCTCACTTCCCCACCTCTGTGCCCCAGTTTTTCCCATTCAAATGAGGAAATGGTACTAACTATTGAAATGCAATGGAAGCAACAAGTATTTCTGAGCCACCTCCGAGGTTCCGGGCTCTGTGCCAAGCCCTGGGCATAGGCAGGAGCCAGATGACGTGGTCCCTGCTGTCACCAATCGCAGGCTGCTGGAGGCCACCTTTCCACAGGGGAGGCCGAGGAAGAGGAAGGACAGGCCACTCTGGGAGCACGTGGCAATAGGGTTGGTTTCCCCTAACTGAGGGGGAGTGGGGAGCCTCCTCCTGCTCCAAGAAGTGATGTTGAAGTTGAAACCTTAAGGCTCTTGAGAGGTGAGTCAAAAGGACGAGGGTGAGGAAAACCCTCTAGGCCAGTGGTTCTCAACCTTCCCAATGCCGCGACCCTTTAATACAGTTCCTCATGTTGTGGTGACCCCCAACCATAAAATTATTTTTGTTGCTACTTCATAACTGTAATTTTGCTACTGTTATGAATCGTAATATAAATATCTGATATGCAAGAGGTATTTTCATTGTTACAAATTGAACATAATTAAAGCATCGTGATTAATCACAAAAACAATATGTAATTATATATGTGTTTTCCAATGGTCTTAGGTGACCCCTGTGAAAGGGTCGTTCGACCCCCAAAGGGCTTGCGACCCACAGGTTGAGAACCGCTGCTCTAGGCTGAGGCAAGACAATGTTCCAAGACCGGAAGAGGGGAAAGAGAACTGAAAGAAAGCTGGAATGGCTGAAGTGAGGCTGAAGTCGACCACCAAGGTCTCTGCTTTACGATTTGTCCCTCCAAGGGATGTGTATGACACTGGGTGTTCCCTCTTTATTTTGGTGGAGACCTAGAGGGTTAGGAGGCTCTTAAAGAGATTTTCTGCTTTTTGTGTTATTTTTTGTTGGGGACCCCCCCTCCCCCCGTCAGAAGACAAGCAGCAGCATCAGGTGTCATTTCTGAGTCTTCCTGACGCCCAATAGGGCTGCTTCCTCCTCTGGTCCTAAAACACCTTGAAAACGCCGGTTTCAATACCTGCTGGGTTGTATGTTAAGGGTCAGGTTACTTGTCTGCCTTTCCCCCCCATCTCCTGTAAGCTCTGTTGATTGTATTCTGCTAAGTTCTGAGGATGGAAAAATAAAGGCACAGTTCTGCCCTCAAGGAACCTACAGTTTAGAGGAGGAAGAAAGAGAAATAGAGAGTAACAAGCTACTTGAGAGAAATGTGGGTTCTTAGAAGCCCCTCAGAAGGGCAGAGAACAGACACAAGGGATGGAGATAAAGTCCCAATGAAATGGAGTGCCTGGTTTTAGTTGGTCTCGAAGGCCTGGCTGGATCTCGGTCATTGGATTCCCCGACGACTCCTCTGTACTCTTACATTAAATCCTCTTCTCCCTTTTGACTTGTTAGAACAAGGAAGTTTCTTTTACTTGAGTCAGTCCTGCTGAATGAAGAGGTATATTTATGCTGAGTCCTAAAGAATGAATAGAAGATTCTTGGGTTAGGGTGGGGGAGGAGGAAAAAGAAGTGTGTACAAAGGCCCACAGATAAGAGAGAACATGGCCTGTTCTGGAAACTTCAAATGGTCAACTATGGCTGGAGCACAGGTCGTTGGGAAGGGAAGGAGTGAGAACAGGTTAGGCTGGAGCAGGGTCTGCTTCCCGGTGGTGGAGTAGCTAATTCAGAACAACCATTCCACAGGTGACAATTAGAAACTCTGTACAGACTATGACAAAGCAATGATCCGAAGGCCCTGGAAAATAACCCGAAGCTGGATGAAACTGAGAGAAGTGGCCACTAGAAAGCAAAGGTGCGTTTTTCATTGTTTCGATGTTCACTTAAGGGCAGGCCCCTGTGAGTGCCTCAGAGGGTCACTAAAACTCTGATGGAAACCTGCCGTCTCACTGATTGAAAAATAGAGGACAGAGTTTATGGTTGCTCAGAGGTCAACTATTCATCTGTCAGGGTAGGCTAGGTTCTGCTGCAGCAACGAGCACCCACTAAACCTCAGTTAACATATCCCGAGTTTATTTCTCTCCTTTACTCCATGTCCTAGTGTGGGTTGGCAGGGTGTCTGCTCATCTTAGCCACTTAGAGACTCAGGCCACCACATGCGGCTTCATATCCATGTCAGGGCAGCTGGCAGAAAGAGATTACAATGATACTCACTAGCTTTTTAAGCTGATGGGAAGTTAAGTAGTATTTCTGTGTTTTTCAGGTGGGCCAGGGAAGTGCCAATCCTACCAGGTACCCAGAAAGGGAAAGAGTTGGAAACTTTGATGAGCAGCACTAAAAGATATGCTTTATTGACTACTACTTGCAATTTCCAGTATTGGAAATGTAAGGACAGAAAAGTGGGCCTTTCTTTTTTTCTTTTTCTTTTTCTTTTTTTTTTTGCTGTAGCCTTCTACAATTTATGAGAAGCA
Source organism: Myotis lucifugus (assembly GCF_000147115.1). Lineage (NCBI taxonomy): Eukaryota > Metazoa > Chordata > Mammalia > Chiroptera > Vespertilionidae > Myotis > Myotis lucifugus. The sequence goes on along the minus strand of NW_005872362.1, from coordinate 28,898 downwards.
CCTAGTTCTTAAATCCCAAGATTGTTAGCTCCTCTGATTCAAACAGCCCCTCTGTTCAAACTGCAAGATGAGATAAGTTATGCTCAAGGCTACATTTTTGCATACTCCTCCTCCCAGCTATTTTTACAACTGGGGGATAATTTGCATCAAGAAGTCTCTAGTTAGTAGAAAGTTCCCCCCTATGCCACCCTCTTCAAACAAGCCTCTTTTGAACTCTTCATAACTTTTACATGTTTTCCAGGCTCAGAAAAATACTGATAAGACACCTCTTTAGAACAGCTGCCTAGACTATCTCCTAAAAAAAGCAAACAAACTTTTCAAAGTTCGTTTAATTTATCTGCTTAATTTCAGCCCCCAAATCCTCTTTCCTTTCTTATCGCCTAGCAACTGTAGCCAAGGCTTTAAAAGGGGGAGCCACTTTCTGTTTCTTGCCTTGTATTGAATAGCAATGCACTGGCCCTTTCCCTTCAGGGAAAGTAAACTTTCTGTCTGCATCTCTCTTGACGCTCAGTATGAATTCTTTCACCCTCCCGCCACCCCCGCCCCAAACCAACAAACCAAAACACACCAACAGGAAATAGCCACAAACTTGTATTATCTGGTACCAACTTTGAGACCATGTAAGACGGGGGTAAAGTATAAGACAGTATTAGTTCATTTCAACAGATCAGAGGGAGGTGGGTTCTGGTCTCTGCCACTCAGTTATTGCTATGCAAGCCTGGAAGTTCTTTTGCCTCTGGGTCTTTGGAGAGGATTTGATGCTCTTCCAGCTCCAACGTTTTCTGGTTGCAATTCGCTTAGGACTGGAATAAGAGAGGAGGAAAAAAGCAAGCCCCACTGGAACCAGGTGTGCAAGCTGCAAGAAAACAGACTTTCTAGTGCTTTCACCAGGATGCCTGTTGGGTAATGTGCTTCCAGCCAGCAGAGGGCAGTAAGGAGGCAGCGGCACAATCCTGCCTTGTACTAGGGATTTTTTTTCTTTTTTGTTTTTAATTTTGTGTGTGTGTGTGTACTAGGGATTTTTAAATTCTAGGCTAACTCAGCTTTGCAAGTTTGACTCATCGTGTGTGTGTGTGTTTAAAATACCAGTGCCGGGGCTCCATATCGGGACAATGAAATCAGACTCTCTGGGAGGGAGCCCGAACACTG
>NW_005872362.1:26347-27649 GCF_000147115.1 Myotis lucifugus | reverse complement strand
TATTCATATATGCATAAAAGTCCTTTGGTTGATCTCTTCCACCCACCCACCCACCCAGCCCCGCCTTCCCTCTGAGATTCTACAGTCTGTTTCATGCTTCTATGTCTTTGGATCTATTTTGTCCATCATTTTATTTTGTTCATTAGAATCCCACATATGAGTGAAAATCATGTGATACATACCTTTCTCTGACTGGCTTATATTGCTTAGCATAATACTCTCCAGATCTACACTGGTATTTTTTTAAAAAAATATATTTTATTGATTTTTTACAGAGAGGAAGAGAAGGGGACAGAGAGTTAGAAACATGGATGAGAGAGAAACATCCATCAGCCGCCTCCTGCACAACCACTACTGGGGATGTGCCCGCAACCAAGGTACATGCCCCCGACCGGAATCGAACCCGGGACCCTTCAGTCCGCAGGCCGACGCTCTATCCACTGAGCCAAACCGGTCATGGCTACACTGGTATTTTTTAAAAAATTTATATATTTTATTGATTTTTTACAGAGAGGAAGAGAGAGGGATAGTTAGAAACACCGATCAGCTGCCTCCTGCACACCCCCTACTGGGGCTGTGCTCGCAACCCAGGTACATGTGCTTGACCGACGCTCTATCTATCCACTGAGCCAAACCGTGAGGGATACACTTGTATTTTTAAAGTATGTCACTTACTATACGGTACGTACTGTTTTAGGTCCTCACCTGGTGCGCTGCGCCTTCTTTAATTCCTCACTGCTTGTTAAGGGGCTGGGTGACACCTAGTGAACACATTCTCTTAAGAGTCTGGAATAGAATCCTCTCTCTTTTCTTCTCCCCAGAGCTGTCGGGGTGGCACTGTAACGCGAGGACATCAAGTAGGAGGGAATCTCTGGGGCATCAGCGGGTCCTAATGGTTTGGGGCGAGCCGGGTTCCCCGCGCAGGAGCCGCGGTGAGAGTCCGCTTTCCGCTGGAGCGGAGACTGGACAGCAGCGCGGGCGGGACCGCCACCCGGCGGGGAGGAGGCCGGGAGAGGAGGGGAGAGGAAGGGCGAGGGAGGAGCCGGAGGAGACGTCGCAGTGGGCGGCCCTGCTTCCGGCCGGTGGCCCGGGACCATGGCGAGCCTGGACGACGGCCTGACGGTGCCCGTGTGGCTGGCGGAGGACGACCTGGGCTGCATCATCTGCCAGGGGCTGCTGGCCTGGCCGGTCACGCTGCCCTGCGGCCACAGCTTCTGCCGGGCCTGCCTGCAGGGCCTGTGGGGCGCGGGGCGCCGCTGGTCCTGCCCCACCTGCCGCGAGGGCGGGGCGCAGCCGCTGGGG
>NW_005872362.1:25098-26247 GCF_000147115.1 Myotis lucifugus | reverse complement strand
TGACGGAGCTCGTTAAGGAGCTCGTTAACTCAAATTACTCTGTCAACTCAAAGCAAAAAATCGGCCGACTCTATCTCGGAAAAACTCATTAGTCGGGACACACGTAAGTCAAGGCCCCACTGTACTTCTTGGCATGGAGTTCCGCTTCTTTCCAGTCTTTCCACATCTGTCTCTTTAATAATGTTTTTGTATATACGAAATTTGCCAGGTTAACCATTTTTAAGGGTATAACTTAGGGGCTTTAGTTGTTTTTACAATGTTGTGCAACCATCACCGCTATTTCCAGAACCTTTTCATCACCACACACAGAAGCTCTGTGCTCACCAAGCATTAACTTCTCATTCGCTCCCCGCTCCAGCCTCTGGTCCCCTCTAACCTGCCTACTGTCTCCGTGATTTTGCCTACTCTAGATATTTCATATAAATGGGACCCTACAGTATCTGTCCCTTTGTGTCTAGCTTCCTTCCCTTACCATAATGTTTTCAGGGTTTGTTCATGTTGTACCATGTGCCCAGACTTCATTCCTTTCATCATTCCCTTGTATGTATATGCCACATTTTAAAAAGTCCCTTCATCCATCCATGCACATCTGGATTGTTTCCACCATTTGGCTATTGTAAGTGATGTTGTAGCGAATGTTGGTGTGCAAGTATCTATTTTCAAAGTCGGAGGGGTCCGGTTCTTTCAGCTTTTGCTTCTGGCACTTAGGTGTTTCCACCATAATCTTTTGCCCTAGACATTGGCATGTTGTAGTTCAGCTTGCAGCACCTGCTTTTTCGGCCTGAGCTCCGAGTCAGGTGAAACAAAGATGAGTACCCTATGCCACTCCTTGGGGCAGCCGGCAGCCCGGTTAGAACAGATGTACATGACAGTTTGTGAATAAGGCATGTGCTGCTCTTCCAGAACAGGACCAGAGCCCCGTGCGAGGAATCTTGATTATGCTACTGAGCCAGCGGGAGTGGGGCAAGGACAAGTAAAAACACCACAGTGCTTTTCTACTGCCAGGTGCTCTTTTTCTTTCTTTTCTTTTTTTTAAAAAATATTTTTAAAATTGATTTTAGAGAGGAAGAGAGAGATAGAAACATCAATGATGGGAGAGAATCATTGATTGGCTGCCTCCTGTATACACCCCAATGGGGATAGGGCCAG
>NW_005872362.1:0-23060 GCF_000147115.1 Myotis lucifugus | reverse complement strand
ATTTCTGAAAAGCCTGGTCAGGACATAGGATGAATCAGAGGCAAGAGTGGAGCTTGAGCCTGAGCCACATGCCTTTCCACTGCACCACTCACTCTGTCAGCTGCCACCATCCTGCCAGGTTCACACCCATGTCTTCTCTGACTTCCCCTGTTCATAATGGCCCTAGGCTTCCCTTCACACTTTACTCCCATTCCCCCTCCCTCTCCATCCCACGGATGGACTCCGCTTTCCTCTTATGGCCACAGGACGATCAGTAAGGGAAAGGGGCTTGCAAAAGGTCTGGGGAGCCTCCTTTCTTGTCCTCTGAATGTTTCCGTCGTGTCCTTGCCTGTTCCTGTATCCAGGCTGCACACTCTATGTAGAGCTGATTCCTGGGTCCAGCTTTGGGTTCTGCTTTGCTCTTTTAAAGGCGGCGGCACCGAAGAGCATCCCAGAAGCTGGTCGGGAGCTGGCAGAGCTGGTGGAACGGCTTGTAGACATCGCCAGGAGCCTTCAGAAGCAGAGGCAGCTCCCAGAATCTGGGCCGGAGAACAAACTGAACGTCCTGGGCATGGTAGGCTCAAGCGTGGAGAGGAAAGGGTGTGGCAGGAGACAGGGGCGGGGACAGCTCCCAACTGGGGCAGCATGAACGTGTTTGCAGCTGAAGGATGCAGTAAGGCCCTGCCTTTTCCCCTTCGCTGGGCTACCAAACAGGGAGGCCTGGAGGTTTGATAGGGAAGCTTCAAGAGGCCTAGGTTCCATCCTGTTCATTCCACCTAACCAGCTCTAAGATCACCAGTGGCCTCTACGTAAATCCTGCAGACATTCTAGTCCTCATCTTTTTTTTTTTTAATTACTATATTTTTATTGATTTCAGAGGGAAAGGAGAGGGAGAGAGAGATAGAAACATCAATGATGAGAAAGAACATTGATCAGCTGCCTCCTGCACGCCCCACACTGAGGATTGCGCCTGCAACACCGGCATGTGCCCTGACCGGGAATCGAACTGTCATCTCCAGGCACATAGGTCGATGCTCAACACTGAGCCACGCCTTCAATGGCCTTTGGCACAGGCGACCACACCTTCGTCCTTGAAGCTTTCCTTTTCCTCAGCTTCTGCCCACGAGCCTTCCCGTTTCTCTCTGGCTGCTCCTTTCCAGTCTGTTTTGCAGGCTCACTCGCCTCTGCTTAGCAGTGAAACGTTGGGATTCCTCAAGGCTCATCCGTGGGTCCCTTTCTCTTCCCCACACCCATGGCTTTAATTAGCACAAACAGCTCCAGCCCGGCCACTTCTCTGAGCTCTAGGCTGGTGTTTTCCTTCTCATAGTCGCCTCTTAGTGTCACAAAGGCACATGACACCTAACATGCCCCAAACTGTTCCTCAGGGGGAATTCCCCATCTGACTGCTGGTTATTCTTCTAAGGGCACAAGCCAGAAACCTGAGAATCATGCACCTCCTCCCTCACCTGCCAAAACATCTCTCGAATCTGTTTACTACTCTTTTCTTTTTTAATTTTTTCAAATATATTTATGTATTTCAGAGAGGAAAGGAGAGGGAGAGAGAGAGACAGAAACATCAATGATGAGAGGAAATCATTGATTGGCTGCCTCCTGCACACCCTACACTGGGGATGGAGCCCACAACCTGGGCATATGCCCTGACCGGGAATCGAACCATGACCTCCTGGTTTACAGGTCAACGCTCAACTACTGAATCACCCTGGCTGGGCTCTATTTACTGCTCCTGAGCTCCCTTGAGACTTCTCTAATCCAAGCTTATGATCACGTCTTGCCTGGATTTCTCCAGTAGCCTCCTAATTGCTCCATTCCACTCCCTCTAGTCTGCTGTCCTCGGGGTCATCAGAGTGACCCTCTCAAATGCAGATCTGATCATGTAACTCAAACGCTTAAGACACTCCAATGGCATCTGTTGTGCAGGATTCATCCTCACAGAACCAACAAGAGTCCGCAGGATTCTGTCCCTGCCTCCTCTCCCATCTCATTTCACCCAGCTCTTCCTGGCTCGTCAGGTCCTGGCCGTGCTGGGCCCACGTCTGTCCCTCCAGGTGTTGTCACACTTTCCCCCACCAACAGGGCGCAGCTCCATGGAATGTTCTTTCCGCCCTTCACCTAGGGAATGCCTGCTCATCCTTCAGACCCCAAGGAGTTCATCACTGTCCTGGAAAATCCTTCACTGGTCCTTGAACAGGTCACATCCCCCTATAGAGGCGCTCGCTCTCATGACTCCATGTAACTTCCATGGGCAGCCGTTAGCACAGCCACAATTTACTCATGTCTGCCCTCCCTCTTCTCTGGCCCTGGACTCTAAGCGTCATGAGGGTGGAGACCTTGAGGGCTTTTGTTCTTTTGTTCACCCTTGTATCCCCAGGCCTGGCACAGTGCTGGGCACTTCCCACTGAATGGGTGAATATGTGGGACTTTAGGGATGTAACATTAGTATTATGAGCTGGGGCAAGTCATTTCATCTCTCTGAATCTCAGGTTTCTACCTGTAAAGTAGGAATAATGAGGCCTGCAGCAGTGAAATGTTGGGATTGAAAGGGATGGTGTATAAAAAAAGTGCTTTAGCAATGAGAAAATGTAGGGCAATACAATGAACTATGGCAAATTTTAGCTCAACTCCATGAACATTAGCTTCTTCTTTGGCAAAATGGGGATAATAAACCCACCTTGGAAGGTTGTTATGCAAATTCGAGGTGAGCAGTGGAGGGAACTCAGTAAGTGGTGAAAAAAGTGGGCGGTGGCTTATGCAAAGTTGGGAAGGAAAGTCCGGTGCTGGTGCTGTAGGTGGGAAGTAGCGGATGGGAGGCTGTGTTGGGGACTCATAGGACCTGAAGTGCAAGAAAATCCGTGAGCACGTGTTGGAGGCCCCAGAGAGCGGGGCCTGGGTGAGAAGGTATATGCGATCATGATAGCAGTCTGGGGAAGATGAGTCTAGCCTTTGTGGCTTAGCTCAGTGGCTATCTGTATTATTTACTTTGTAAATTATACGGGCCTAACAACTTTTGACTTGTTTTAGTATTACTTAAGAAATTGATATTTATTGTACAAAAGGATGAGAAAATACATAGCCGTTTAAAGAAAGTAAGTGAAAATCATCCATCCCCCCCCCCCCCCACTCTTTAATATCTCTGCTGTACTATGTATTACTCCAGATTATTTTCAAAGTGTGTATTTTGAGGGCCTCATTATGTTTTAAAAACTCGTTAGGGGGTAAGTGGAAAATTATAGATGGGTTGCAACACTGGAGTATACTATTTGATGCATTCCTGGGAGACTTTCTTTTCTTTTTTTAAATCTTTTTCTTTTTTTTTTTTTTTTTTTTACACCAAGCTACCTACCTGGCTGCTTCTTCTCTTTTCTTGTTTTAATGCTTCATCAATAGGCTTTTTCTGGTGGGGTGGACCATTCCTTGATTTCTCCAAAGCTAGCGACTTCCAACATAGCTGAGGACAAAATGAGAGACATTCTACATGACCTAGAAGACATCCGGAGGAAATTGCAAGAAAACTTCACGGGGAAAGAGCCGCCTAAAGAACAAAGGCAGGGTGAGTTGAGTTTATTTGGAGAGGAGGGTTAAGTAGGGAAGTTGGGAGGAAGGCAGAGTGTTCCATGGCTTTGTTGTCTGGGGATGTGACCCAGGGCCCCACTGCATGTCATTGTGGTGTATGTGAGGAGAGAAGGGGTTGAGGTATTTCGTGGCTGGCTATGTTTTTGGAAGTAACCGGAGTTGTAATGGAACACAGGCCCTTGATGAGATAGAAACTCATTTTCTAAGACCTGTACATCAGTCCGGACCAGACTTTGCTGGCTTACCATTCATCTGTGTTATCTATCGGAGGTGATTCAGAAATAGGCCGCTTTTCATTTTGAACTAGTAAATGCCTTTATTTAATAAAACCTTCAACTTTATGTCCTGGCCAGTGTGGCTCCGTTGGTTGAGCGTCATCCCATGCACCGAAAGGTTGCAGGTTCAATTCCCGATCAGGGCACATGCTGAGGTGGCAGGTTCATTTCCATAAACCCACCATCTTAACCATTTTTAAGCATACAGTCTAGTAGTGTTAAGTACATTGACTTTGTTGTACAACCAAGCTCCAGATCTTTTCAATTAGGCAAAACTGAAACTCTATACTGTTGTTTAAACAGGAACTCCCCACCCCACATTCACTTCCAGTTTCTATGAGTGTGATTGCTCTAGGTACCAGATGTAAGTGGAATCACACAGCTATTGCCTTTTTATGACTGGCTTGTTTCACTTAGTATAATGTTTTCAAGGGTCATCGCTGTTGTGGCATGTGTCAGAATTTTCTTCCTTCTTAAGGCTGAGCAATATTCCATTGTATGCATATAGTGCATTTTGTTTATCCATTTAACCAACAGTGGACACTGGGTTGCTTCCACCCCTTGGCTATTGTGAATAACACAGCTGTGAACATGGGTGTGCAAATATTGCTTCAAGTTCCTGCTTTCAGTTCTTTTGACTATATCCCCAGAAGTGGAATGGCTGGATCATATGGTAATTTCTCTCTTAATTTTTTGAGGAATGAAGCATACATCTTATAGTATTCTTTAAAAATTCAATTTATAACATTTAAGTATGCCTTAGCAAGTACAATATAGTTATTTCTTAGTGATTATGTTGTTTTTGGCTATTTGGACCAGTCCAGAACATTTTTAAAGCAAAGGATCTGATATACACCCATATCCTGAAACATCATTCCCTGAAGTTGTCACAGGATTTAAAAAAAAATATTTTTAAAAAAATTTATTTCAAAGAGAGGAAGGAAGGGAGAGGGAGAGAAGGACACAGGGAGGGAGGGAGGGGGAGAGAGAGAGAGAGAGAGAGAGAGAGAGAGAGAGAAACATCAATGATGAGAGAGAATCGGATCGGCTGCCTCCTGCATGCCCCTTACTGGGGACTGAGCTTACAACCCAGGCATGATCAGGAATTGAACCTGGGATCCTTCAGTCTGCAAGCTGATGCTCTAGCCATTGAGCCAAACCACCTGGGATGTCACAGGATTGTTTTATTTATTTAATTTATTTATTTTTAAATATTTTTATTGATGTCAGAGAGGAAGGGAGAGGGAGAGAGAGACAGAAACATCAATGATGAGAGAGAATCATGGATCGGCTGCCTCCTGCACGCCCCGCACTGGGGATCAAGCCTGCAACCAAGGCATGTGCCCTGACCGGGGAATCGAACCGTGACCTCCTGGTTCATAGGTCGATGCTCAACCACTGAGCCACTCCAGCCGGGCTCACAGGATTGTTTTAAAGACAATAGATAGTGTTCTTCAAGTCAGTACTTTAACAGTTGCCATGCAATTTGACTGGCTCGTCACAGTGCTTTCCTTTGCCCCTATGTAAGTACTCCACGTGCTGCCATGGAAATCACATTTTATGCAGAACAATTTTACTTAAACAGAATAGTGCTATATTATTATTTTATATTCCCCAGGGATCCTGGTTACTTTTAAAAAAAGAAAAAGCCTGGCCTTAGCCAGCTTGGCTCAGTGGATAGAGCGTCAGCCTGCAGACTGACGGGTCCCAGGTTCGATTTTGATCAAGGGCCCATATCTTGGTGGCAGGCTTGATCCCCGGCCCTGGTAAGGGTGTGTGCTGGAGACAACCAATCAACGTTTCTCTCTCTGTGTCTCTCCCCCTCCCTTCCACTCTCTCTAAATATCAATGGAAAAATATCCTCTGTGGGATTAACAGCAACAAGAAGATACAAATGGGGGAAGATTTTACCTTCATAGTCCGCACTGTGACATCTCCTTTACTTTCTCTTCTTCTACCTACTATGTGGGCATTGGAAGCACACAGTAGCTTTAAGTTAACAGTCGAACTTTAGTACATTGAGAAGGAAGTAGGAGGTGTCAATGAGTTGAGATGAATCTCACACCAACTCACGTTTCCCAGTTTTTATAACAGTTTAAAGCATTGAGCTCAGCCAGTGTGGCTCAGTGGTTGAGCATTCCTATGAACCAGGAGGTCATGGTTTGATTCCCGGTCAGGGCACATGTCCAGGTTGCAAGCTTGATCCCCAGTGTGGGGCATGCAGGCGGCAGCCGATCAATGATACTCTCTCATCATTGATATTTCTCTCTCCCTCTCCCTCTCTGTTCCTCTCTGAAATCAATAAAAATATTAAAAAATAAAATAAAAACAAAGCATTGATACGGGGTTCGTGAATATTCTGGATGTCAGGGCACTGTTGTCTCCTGGAACTGTCTTAGTTAATTTATTTGCTAAATACATTTCCTAGATACCTGACACTAGGCTTGGTTCTTAGAACATAGAGACGAACAAGGAGCCAGCAACGAGTTTAGAGTTCAGGGAGGAAACGGTGGGAAAAGGCCCAGTGAGAACATGGGGCTGAACGACCCTGAGCTGGCTGCACTGCCTGGTCTCGCCCTGATGCTAAAGGTGCTGCTGCTGCTGCTGCTGCTGCGGAAGACAAGCCATTGCTCTGATCATGATGCTTAGATACCGTCTACTTGCTTTTATAAAATGAAACTTTTCCCCCCTCCCATTTTTTTTTTATTTCTTAGTTAAACTCCCAGAAGGTCTGTCTTCTTCCTCATGCCCACAGACTGACCAGAGCCTTCTTTCATCCAGGTTTGTTCAATGTAAGTATGTGGTCTGCTTAAAACTTGCGTTCGGCTGGCTGCAGAGGAGAGCTGGGAGAGTGTGCTGTGTCCATCTCCCTGCCGCTAGGCCCACCACCTCACACGAGCCCTTCCCATGGGGAGCTGATTACAAAGACAAAGGGAATGAAAAGCTCCCAAATTCCAGGCTAACCCAGACCCATGATCACTGGGAGCTCAGGCCACCTGTGGGCATCCATGCTGGGACCACCATAGGCAGCCAACTGCCCATTCCTCTTTCCGCTGTCCCAGTCTGGAGTGGTCACTGATAGCACGGATCCTGGACCCACACAGTGTGGGTTTGACTCCTAGCTCCTGCTCACTAGCTCTGTGATCTTGGACAAGTTAGGTAACCTCCCAGCGTCCCAGGCCCCTCATCTGTAAGATGGAGAACATAATAGTCCTACTTCCTTCCAGGGATTGTCATAAGGGTTAGATGAGTGAATGTGTTTAAATGTGTGCCTAGAGTAGAAATGCTATGTATGTGTTCACATGTTGGGGTTCAACCCCAGCAGGTCCAGGGGTCCCCAAAGGTGTGGACAGAGTCGGTGAAGAAGGAATGACACAGAGACAGCGTTCAGTTGATCAGCAGCCTAGCCAGGATCTCCAGCCAAGTTCTGTGTCTTATTGTCTTGTTACATCTGTATTTATACCAGTTGATTTTTTTTTAATTTTTTAAAAAATATATTTTATTGATTTTTTACAGAGAGGAAGGGAGAGAGATAGAGAGTTAGAAACATCAATGAGAGAGAAACATCGATCAGCCACCTCCTGCACATCTCCTACTGGGGATGTGCTGGCAATCCAGGTATATGCCCTTGACTGGAATCGAACCTGGGACCTTTCAGTCTACAGGCTGACGCTCTATCCACTGAGCCAAACCGGTTTCGGCTATACCAGTTGATTTTAATCCTGTCAATTTCTATTCCAAAGGTTAGGGGATTTCTTATCTCCATTCCAGGGAGTAAAGATTATGTAGCTTAAGGGTGATTGTTCGTAGTTAAAGTGATTAACTACCCGCCTGGCATTTAGTTAAGGGGTTTTATTCCCTCCCTAACTTCAGGGAAAAATCCCTACCTGGGGAAACAACCTTCTCAGAGAGGTGACCTTGGTTAAAACACATAGTGCCAAGAAGGTGAGCAAACATATTAAGAACAGTATGCCATGTACGCCAGGTCCCTTGAAACATATGCTGTGCAGATGTTTCTTCCCTGCAGCGACTGTGTCAAGCAGCAAGGATGGACCGGCTTCCGGCATTCACATCTATTTACTCAGCAGGAAACAGTATAAAATATACAAAATGAATAAGACATGATCCTTCATCAGGAAGCTTATGTATTATGACTAGAGAGAGATGGACAGCCGTGGTCATGTCACTGTGCTCCAGGTAGAAGATGGTACATTAGGGAGCAGCTAAGACACGGGGGGTATCGAGCAAAGCAAGAGGTGCCTTTTTGCTGGGTGGGACGCAGGGAGGGCTCCCTGAAAGAAGGTTGATGGTAAGTAGAGGCTAAGGAGGGAAAGGGGTATTGTTAGCAAACATCAGGGGTATGTACTAGTATAGAGAGCAGCAAGTGTTTGACATACCTGTATTAATGCCAGTCTGAGTACAACTTTATCACACCCAAAGACACAAAGCTGCTTTTGCTCTTTGAGGACCTCTGAGCAGGGACAGTCAGAGCTGGCTGGTTATGCTCTTGTTTCTTTTCTTTTCTTCAGGGGCTGTCAGTCCAACCTTTGACCCGAGGAGCCTGCCCGTTAGCCTGGAGCTGTCGGAGGACCGCAGGAAGGTGACTGTAACTCCCATCCCACAGGTTTATGACGGGAGTCACACCAGGTTTACAATCTGCCAGGTCTTATGCTCCCAAGCCTTCTCTTCTGGGCAGCAGTACTGGGAAGTGGACACTCAGCAGTGCAGTCACTGGGCAATTGGCGTGGCTTCCTGGGGGATGAGCCGCAACCAGATGCTGGGAAGGACCCGGGACTCCTGGTGCATGGAGTGGAAGGGAACCAGCCAGCTCTCGATGTGGCACATGGCCAAGGAAACTGTCCTCGGCTCAGAAAAACCTAGGGTGGTGGGCACCTGGCTGGACCTCGAGCGGGGGAAGCTTGCCTTCTATTCAGTGGCTAATCAGGAGAAACTTCTGGGCGAGTGCCCAGTCTCCGCCTCCTCGCCCCTGCACCCTGCCTTCTGGCTCTATGGTGTACTTCCCGGAAACTCTCTGACTATAAGGCAGGTAAAGGTATAAAGGTTAAAACACCTTGGTTTCCTGTCCTCTTTCTCTGCCTTCAAGAATCCCACTCCTGAAGTTAAGGGTTGTGTAGTGAAGGGTTAACTCTGCACTGTCCAAAGAAAGGAAGGCCCTGGAACGTAATCTCTAATCCTTTGGAATATCCTGCCTGATAAGAGTGTCTTCGTTCACCTGGGGGCCTTCGGCCGGGAGGTGTCATCAACTTGACCTTGGGAGAGGCTGGAGACGAAGGTCAGCCACCTGGTTGGTGAGGCCTGTCTACCTGACTGACCTCCGCTGAAAGACCTGGATGCCAAGGCCTGCATGACTTTCCCTGGTTGACAATACTCCTTGCACATTGTCACACATCGTTGCTGGGAGAATTAAGAATTGTCCAAATGACTCCACTGGGAGAGGATAATTGGTGTCTCCTGGCTGCTGCCCTAAGTGCCTTCTTTTTACTGCTGATTTTAATCTGTATCTTTTCACTGTATAAACTGTATAACAGTTCTGCCGAGTTCTGACAATCCTAGTGAATCACTGAACCTGAGTGGTGGTTTGTTTTTTTTGTTTTTTGCCTTTGAAATTGTCTTTATTTCTGATCATCCCTTTACAACCAACCACCCCAGAATTAACTCCCACACATGCACCTCGAACCCAAATCTTGCCCCCTCCCCAAGCAAATCAGATTCATGTTTCTGATTGTAGGGCACTTTGCCTTTGAGGTCTCATGAACTCCCCAACGTTTGCCCCTGCCATCCTGTACCCGGGCTGGGTCCCTCCCTTTCCCCATGCACACTGAGCATGAACCTGAAACGTGGGTGCCCCCTGCATAATGCACCCCGGCCCCAGGTTTCAGCTTCCAAAAGCCCAGAAAGAAGCCTTTGCTGGGTGCACCCAGTGAGCAGGGTCACTACAGGGTCACATCACGGGCTCCATGTCATGAAAATGCCACAACATAAAACTCACTATCGCCAAAGTGCTTGGTGGCAAGACAGATGGTCCTGGGCTGTCCTAACTCCCTCAGTATCCCCATGAGCTCAGCCCGGATCCTGGCAAGTCTCTCCTGGTTGACGGTTCCCTGGCTCCTGTAACACTCCAGAGGGACAGGGTACAGCTCGAACTCTAAACTGCGCAGCCCGGCTGTGTGACACAGCAGCTTCTCCACGGTGGCCACGGAAAAGTTGTTCTTCGAGATGGTGAACTCCCTGAGCTGGTGACAGCGGCTCAGGACAGGCAGGATGGCCTCGACTTGGGAGTCCACCATCCCACAGTGATCCAGGCACAGGTCCTGGAGGGTGGGTGCCGCTGCCTCCAGCAGAGCTCGGAGGGGCTCAAGACTAAAATCCACGAGGCTGAGGCGAAACAGATGCAGGGACTTCAGCTGCCTGAGGTTCGGGCACTGGAACAGGTGTGTCAGGTCTGAATGCGTCAGCCTCTGGCAATTTTCCATGGAGAGTTTGTTCAAGGGGGCCTGCAGGCACCTGAGCATCTGGTCCAGACGGCCTTGGAGGAAGGAGGGAAAATCCATGTTGAGGTCCCGGAGGTGCCGCAGCCTGAGCATCTGAGAGAGGAATTGGGAAAAGGACCGCTGCTCCTCCTGCTGTTTCCTGTCCCAATCCTCTTCCTCCTCCCAGTCCTCCTCCTCAGCCAACACATCGATGTAGGAGAGAGAGAGTCTCTGCAGGTTACTCATCTGACCCAGGTGGAGAGCAAACGTCCCCAGGGTGGGCAGGTCCCAGGTGCAGTTCACTTCCACTTCCTGGATGCAGTCCAGCTGCACCCTATCCAGGACCCTCCTGACCCTCTGGAGGGGCGTCTCAGAAATCCTCACCGCCTTGCAGCACAGGTGTAGCAACCCTTCCCTCTCCTTGGCCCATTGGATGATGTGCATGAGAAACTCATCCGCATCCCTTGCATTGAAGTTAAGGTCTAGGAACACCTCCAAGGGAGCCAAGGGATGCTCCATGTTGGGGCTGGAGCTGTGCACAGTCACTGGTGCCCTAGGTGAGCACTTCGGGGTGCTGTCTCCACTCCACATTCTCCAGAAGTTGGCACCCGTGTCCCTGAAATCCAGCACCCGCAGTTTCCACCTCCTGGGCCTAACCTCCTGGGCAAGCAGAACGTCAAGCCCATCCAACACGGCTTTTAAGACTATGACCTCAGGCAGCTTCATCAGGTTCCCCAGAGGGAGCACAGTGAAGGGCCAGGCGTGCACCATCGCCTTCAGGGGCTCCCGGATTCTCCTACGGTAAGCCTGAATGAATAGCCGGGGGGAGGAGCTCAGCCGGCAGGTAGTCCGGAGCTGTGATGGCTGAGGCCTGGTCCCTCAGCAGGCTCTCTCCTGCCAGCTGCAGGAGTGTGGGTGGGGTCTGCCTGCTCATCTTCAAGGTGCTCAGAAAGGAATCCTGCAGAAACGTCTGCTGTGACCGGTAGGCTGGGGCTCGGATCTCAGACCTGCTGGAGAACCACCGCACTGACTGCAGAGCTGGAGGACTCTGAATCTCTCCTCTAGTGCCTGACGTTTTTATACACCTTCTCAAATGCTAACATCCAATCAGAACCGTCCGTCTCTATCCCTTTATTCTAAAGGGATTATTGCTTTTCTGCTGTGACCTGGTTTGATGGGGCCCAGATCTGAGACCTGGTGGAGAACCATGGCATTGACTGCAGAGCTGGAGGACTCCCCTGAGAGTGGTTTTAAGGGACCCCCGTCCCCCCAAACGCAAGGGGCATGTTATGAATCCCTGTGAAATATTACCACAAATGGAGTGGTTTCAAACAACACACGTTTGTTGTCTCAGTCTCTGTGAGTGAGGAGTCAGGGCACAACAAGCTGAGGCCTCCGCTTCAGCGTCTCACAAGCTGCAGTCAGGGTGTCAGCTGGGACCTTGGTGCCATCTGAGGCTCGACTGGGGAAGGACCTGCTTCCGAGCTCACAGGGTTGTTGGCCACATTCAGATTCTCCTGGGTTGTCAGGCTGAGGGCTTCGGTTTCTGCTGAGTATTGGTTTGATATGATTTTAAATCCATTTGTTTATGACTTAAGTGAAGCTGTTTTAATCCTGTTTATGCAAAGACAAGAAAATGTTTTAGAAGGGAAGTTATTTTGCCCAACAGGTGTGGTCAGTGGTTGGGGGTTGACCTATGATCCAGGAGATCAGAGTTCATTTCTTGGTCAGGGCACATGCCTGGGTTGTGGGCTCCATCCCCAGTAGGGGGTAGGGGGTGCAGGAAGCAACTAATCAATGATTCTCTCTCATCATTGATGTTTCTATCTCCCTCTCCTTCTCCCTTCCTCTCTGAAATCAATAAAAATATTTAAAATTTTTAAAAAACAGACAGGAAGTTGTTTTGATATAGAAGAATGACGTAAGTTGTGTCAGGATGTTGTTATCTCATCTGTTGTTGATAAGCACTCAGTACCTCAGCTGCTAAGGGGCCCCCTGGGGGCTCACTGATAACAAGGGGAGAAGCAACTATGGCAAGAGGACGCACTTAGACTAAAAATACTGGTACTCGGCTCATCGGCACTGTCATGGCGGGCTTGCTGAAGACCACCGGCCTTCCGGGACGGGCTGCATGTGAGAGTCCACAGGAGAGGCTAAGCATATTGTACACAAAGATTCTTGATGTTCTTGAGCAAATCTAAAAGTGCTGCATATAGGCCTAACTGGTTTGGCTCAGTGGATAGAGCGTCAGCCTGCGGACTCAAGGGTCCCAGGTTCGATTCCGGTCAAGGGCATGTACCTTGGTTGCGGGCACATCCCCAGCAGGGGGCGTGCAAGAGGCAGCTGATCGATATTTCTCTCTCATCCATGTTTCTAACTCTCTATTCCTCTCCCTTCCTCTCTGTAAAAAATCAATGAAATATATATATATATTTTTAAAAATAAAAGTGCCACATATAGGAAGTACACAGAAGAGATTACAAATGAGAAGCTGGATATGGTTAAAGCAAAACCAGATGTTAGAAAATTAGAAGACCGATTTCAAGGTGGCCAAATAGAAGAGGTGATTCTTCAGGCTGAAAATGTACTAAGTCTGGTGAGAACAATGATACGGTGGAAACCATGGGAGCCTTTAGTGCAAGCATGTCAGACTACTCGCGGCCTGTGGGCCACATGCGGCCCACAATGAATATTTTTGCAGCCCAGCTAATATAATGGTATGTAAGAAACGTTTTAATAAAAATTTCGTTACTTAATTTTGACAATATCCTGTTATACATAATTATTAATAACGAACTACAATGTTCGCTAGTGACTGATTACTACAGTATAATCATGTTGAATTCATTTCCCTACGCGCCTTACGCGCAGGCGCACCATTTCTCTCTACTAATACTAGCAGCGAATATTTTAGCAGCCGATGGCCACGTCATCAGTCTTGGACTGACTTGGTTGGTGTGCGAAGCAGGAAATATTTCGCTTTCGGAGAACAAGAAAAATAGGTTTATTTGCGTTACGCTTATTAATTTGTGCAGTTATCCAGTGTCTGGTAAGTTAATGTTCAAGAAAAAATATTAATTTTTATTAAAATGTTCTATTTTATGTTAATGATTACTCACTTATTTCAGCCCTTTGTATTCAGCATGTCACTATTGAAATAATCCTACGTTGCTATGAAAATAGAAGCTTTTGTTTTTTTGCGGCCCACATAAACTTAAACCTTGTTTATTTGGCCTGTGTTAGCCTTTGAGTTTGACCTGCTTGCTTTAGAAGGCAGAAAATATACCTACTGAATTTATGGCTTTGGGAGAAGTAGTTTTGAAACAGAATATTGTTAGTGCGAGTTAGTTGTTGCTAACTGTGGAGAGCGGCTATATTGTTTGGACAGGTTCAAGGCTGGGACTAGTGAGAGGGCACGATCCTCTCGTGGCAAAGCCACGTGCAAGTCCCAGCACAGTTATAGCCAAAGGCCACAGTTGTAAGCTCGACCTTATGGTCCGAACCTGTGTTCCCATGTGGCTGAGTGATACAGGCTGCGGGAGGGGCAGCAAGTAAACAAAGCTTGATCAGGGGCATGTAATTGAGTAGATTGGAAACCCACAAGAACGTTGTAAACATCTTGACCATGCCCTTTCTTTGCCTGGTGGAATCTGGCTATGAAATAAAGATTTGGCTTGCAGGCCTGGGCGCTGTCTCGCCATCAGAGAGGGCAGCGTCCCACCTAGCGCCCAGCTTTCTTTTGTCTGTCTTTTCTAAATCCTTCACCGCCCCCTCTCAGGTTCACCCATGGCCGTGCCGGCT
Organism: Myotis lucifugus; assembly: GCF_000147115.1. Classification (NCBI taxonomy): domain Eukaryota; kingdom Metazoa; phylum Chordata; class Mammalia; order Chiroptera; family Vespertilionidae; genus Myotis; species Myotis lucifugus. The sequence goes on along the minus strand of NW_005872362.1, from coordinate 8,923 downwards.
CGGCCCAACTAACTATATTTCATTAGAAACAAAAAAGTGATGACAGATAAAACCCAGCTCCTTTGCAAGCCTCGAAACTGGAAGGGAACATAGAAAGTCGAGAAATCCTGGGGTTTACTGTGTTGAAAGGAACAATCATCTCTCACTTTCAACCTCTATGGGCTGTAAAATATTCTCAAAATAGGGCCCTGGCCGGTTTGGCTCAGTGGATAGAGCGTCGGCCTGTGGACTCAAGGGTCCCGGGTTCGATTCCGGTCAGGGGCATGTGCCTTGGTTGTGGGCACATACCCAGTGGGGAGTGGGCAGGAGGCAGCTGATCGATGTTTCTAACTCTCTGTCCCTCTCCCTTCCTCCCTGTGGGAAAGTCAATAAAATATATTTAAAAAAAAAATAGGGCATAGCTTTAGGGGCAAAGCTCAAAACTAAAGGCATGGCTATGAACACTCAGTCTTAAGGTCAAGATCAAATCAAGGGCATGACCACTACTCCCCTTGTTAAGATCTCTGAGGAGAGTAAGACAGTCCCAGGGAATCCTGTTCGTTGGACAAAATGACTCAGAAAGGCAACTGGGTGTCATAAAGCCTAGCAGTGCCAAAGTACTTGAAATTATATGGAGAGAGAGGGAGGGCAGGGGCCACGTCTCAAGGCGAACTGTGAGTTTAGCTACTGACACTTCGTATTGTCCAAAGTCTAAATGAAATAAGGCTGACTTTTCAGAACATAAAATGATCTTGAGCCCCAGCATCTACAGGCAGGAAGTAGGCTGATGATGTCGATAAGAAAAACAAAAATACACGGAAGAAAAATGGCAAAAAACAGGAACAGATATTTCAGAGAAGAGGAAGCCCTATGGCTGGTAGGCCAGTAAAGAAATGTTTAGGTCAGGGAAACCCAAATCCAGACGAGGAAGATATCTTAATTCAAAATAATTTGGTTAGAAAAAAAAAAAGGACACTCGGACAATACCAAGTGTTGGAGGGACTGTGGATTGACAGGGCCTTGTAGCGTTGCTGGTATTTTTATGTAGCTACTTTGGAAAATGAATGGAACTATCTTGTAACAGTGAATATCTCAAACCAGCAATTTCACAGATTTATATATACCTAATAGAAGTCTTGCTTATACAAAAATGGTCATAGCTGCACTGTTTACGATGACAGAAATCTGGAGAAAAACTCAAATGCCCACCAAGAGGGAGTGGATGAATAAATTGGTAATATACTTACCCGATGGAATATCACACAGCCGTTAAAACAATGAATTGCAGTGACGCTCAGTCATATGGATGTACGTTAACAAAATACTTATTGGGCAAAACAGGAAGTCCCTACAGTTATAAATAGTATGATGCCCTTTTAATAAAGTAAAAAGATATACATTTTAGTAATACATGAATTCAGGGTGTTGGCTACGTTGGGTTGGAGGAGTCGGGGAGAATGGTGTAGAGGGAAAAATAGGTTAGATGTAGGTGATTGTCCAGGCGCTAGCTTTTGTTTTGAGTGATGGTTCACATGCATTGATGGCATTATTAAAAAGAACTGGAACTTTTAAAAAGAGATAGTTTTGATTGCTTTTTTTTTCTTTATATATTTTATTGATATTTTACAGAGAGGAAGGGAGAGAGATAGAGAGTTAGAAACATCGATGAGAGAGAAACATCGACCAGCTGCCTCCTGCACATCTCCTACTGGGGATGTGCCCGCAACCCAGGTACATGCCCTTGACCGGAATTGAACCTGGGACCTTTCAGTCCGCAGGCCGATGCTCTATCCACTGAGCCAAACCGGTTTCGGCTTGATTGCTTTTTTAAAAAAGTCATGGGCTATGAGCATTATGAATCATAGCAGTTGGCTAGTTCCACTCCTTCACGTTTCCTTTACTCCCCCAACACCTAACCCATGTCAGTCCTGTCGCAACACAGCTGGGTCCGTCCCCTTTGCACACACCCGTGCCAGTGGAAGCCACCCTCTCATCCGCCAGCACTTCCTCTATGGCAGTGATTCTCAACCTTCCTAATGCCACAACCCTTTAATACAGTTCCTCATGTTGTGGTGACCCCCCAATTTCATTATTACAAGTTGAACATAATTAAAGCATAGTGATTAATCACAAAAACAATATGTAATTATATATGTGTTTTCCGATGGTCTTAGGCGACCCCTGTGAAAGGGTCGTCCGACCCCCAAAGGGGTCTCGACCCACAGGTTGAGAACCGCTGCTCTATGGACTCCTCCACTCTCTGTTGCTCTCTGTTTTCCAGCTGTCTTCCCAATGCCCTTAAATTAAAATTTAAGCTCATCGTGGCCTGCCAGGCTTCCCATGAGCTGGTCCCTGCCTTCCTCATAGACGTCATGTGCTACATTCATGCCCACACAGGTTTTATATGCCATTCTCACTGACTTTCCTTCTGGAACACTCCAGGCTGCTGTCTGCATGCAGCAGATGCTGCCAGTACCCAGCTCACGTACCCTGGCCAGGCCTTCCGTCAACTGGCTTCAGCCATGGAAGACGCCCTGCCCATGAGCAGTGGGCAGCGGTGCCAGGGAGCGCCCTGCCCAAGGACTGGCGGGCATTGGAGTATAGATACCCCTGTTCCTTTGCTTCTCAGTGGGATAACTCAGGGGTGGGCTCTGCCCTGTTTCCCAGAGTGTCCCTGGGAGATGCCATTTCAGTCACCTGCAATGGAGCCGACTCAATGACCTTTTATTGACATCTCCTTTTTTTTAAAAAAAATATATGTTATTGATTTTTTACAGAAAGGAAGGGAGAGAGATAGAGAGTTAGAAACATCGATCAGCTGCCTCCTGCACATCTCCTATTGGGGATGTGCCCGCAACCAAGGTACATGCCCTTGACCGGAATCGAACCTGGGACCCTTGAGTCCGTAGGCCGACGCTCTATCCACTGAGCCAAACCGGTTTTGGCGACATCTCCTTTCTTAAGTCCTTCCCCATCGTGGAATATCACACAGCCTTGCTCCCCTTGACATTAACATTGCTCCCCTGCTCCCTTACTCATCTTTCCTGCACCTGCCAAGTAAACCATTTTCACTGAAATCTTGGCCTTGCGTCTTATTCAGAGGCGGGTGTAGACCGAGTTAGCTTTTGCACTCACCGTTCTCTCTGCCGGGCGTCTTCTCTGTCATTCAGGTCTCAGCTCAGGTGCCATCTCTTGACTCCCCCCACTAGTCAGACCCCTTTGTTATATCTCTTCATTGACGATTTGAAATGATAGTGTTTGTAGAATTAGCTTGAAAACTGTGTCTCTCTCCCAGGTTGTTAGCTCTACAGGGCAAGTGCCTTGTGTATTGTGGTTCCGAACACATTGGAGAGAGCCTGGCCCATAGTAGGCACCCTTTAAACATCTGTGTACTTAGTGAATGAGTGTGTTTTTTTGCTGGGGTGGGGGGATGTCAGATACTGCATCGGGACTAAGATTTACAGCAGCTGTTTGAGTCCACGCATTTCCAATTGGCACAGCAGTTGCTGGCGTGTGCATGGAGACTGCTATTGTGTTTTTGAGCGGTTGATTCTCTTCAGTGAGGCTGATCTGCTTCCAACGACTTTGAAATGATCACAGTTGCTCTGCTAATTACAATCCCAATAAACTCTCCACGAAAGCCTATCTTCGAAGTACCTCCAGCCCAATAACACTGTTAGAAGGAATTACCTATGGATGAAAGTAAGAAAACCCTGTTTATTTCCTAACAGGCTTCAATTCAACTTGCCTTTCCATTGATGTACCTGAATTAGTAAAGCCAGACTGCATTTACCTGCGTACATACTTACAGGGGTGAGACGTTGACAAGGCTTGCCCCGGACATACAGATGTGGAGGCCAGAAAGAAAGGCTCTGTGTGCAGTCCTTTGGCGAAAGCTCATGTCTTAGGTGGCCTGGTCCATCCCCTGTTCACCTGGCATGGACCCGCTTCAGCAAGGGACTAGCGGCCTTTTAGACTCAGGGCCGTGCAGACCAGAAAGATGGCCCCAGGGGCTGGGACTGCCTAGGGGAGCTTCTGAGTCTGGAGAGCGTGTGTGGACCTGTTTCAAGACTTAGTTCTTATGCTGTTTGTTGACACAGGGCAGACGAGGTTGGAGTCTCAGGTTCTATTGAGACACGGGCTGGTTCATTAGTTCATCAGCACATTCAACAGCAGAATCACATGCACTGTGTTCAGCCAGGAGCTCAGAGACCAGACAGGAAAGTGGTCTGAGGAAGCACCGAGCAAGGAGCATGGCACCTGGACCCAGAGGAGCGTGGGGGCTGGAGGAAGGGGGAGGCCTTACGGGGAAGGTGACTGGAGGCGAGTAGAAGCTCGCACTGAGATGAAGCAGAGAGAGGAGGTTATTCCGCCACAGAGAGGATCATCCACAAAGATCAGGGCGTGTCTGCAGAAAGATGTGGAATCCCGCCTCAGTGCACAGAGGGTGTAGGTGAAGTTACAGGTGGCATTTGTCTTGGCCAGATCAGGAGGAACGGTGCAGCATAAGCCCAGATGCGAAGAGACTAGGAGAGTGACAGCAGCTAGTCCTGTCTGCTACCGGAAGTACTTTGTGGGCGGCGGGCCGCAGCTGGCGGGGTGCATGGGAACTGATGGAGGTGGAGGTCAGGTGTCCAGGTGGCCTGAGTGTCCATAGTCCCATCTCTGCAAAGACGTTTCAGTGTGACCCGGGGAAGTCAGTTTCTGCTTTCTGAGACACCATTTCCCCCGTCTGTAATAGGAAGAGAATGTGCTGGATACATGATTCTTATCTTCTGGGGCCTGAATTACAGGTATAGGCACATAAGTTGTTGTTCTTTTTGTTATTTTTAATATATTTTAATGACTTCAGAGAGTAAGAGAGAGATGGAGACATGAATGATGAGAGAGAATCATTGATCGGCTGCCTCCTGTATGCCCCCCACGGGGATTGAGCCCGCAACCTGGGCATGTGCCCTGACCGGGAATCGAGCTGTGACTTTCTATTTCATAGGTCGATGCTCAACCGCTGAGCAACACTGGCCCAGGGTGGTACATAAGTTTTGATGCTGGTTCTGAAATGAGGCCCAAGGCACCTTTCAAAAGCTCGCCCAGCACACTTTCAGAGCCACCGTGGGCGGATGGTCTTCCAGGCCCGTTCAACTCTGACACGCCAGGACGCCCACCCAGGTGTTCGTCTGAAGAATGCACGGAGCAGAGGGGTGGCAGAGATCTGAGACCTTCATGGGGGAGGTCCAGGCAGGAGGTGGGGCCTCTTCAAAGGAGGCTGAATGGGAATAGTGGAAGGGTCGGAAGGGTCGTTGAGGAGACAAAGGCATTGGAAATGGGCAGAAAGTTCACAGAGGGAGACAGCGAGGAGGGCCCTGCAGGGGGAGGTTACAGTGGAAGCAAAGTCCTGGATGCAGAAAATCATGTGGCAAGTTCAGGAACTGCAAATATCGAGACATGCAAGACACACAGGAACCCAGGGAGACATTCCAGGAGGAGCCACAAATGACCAGTGAGCAGCTCGAGCTTCGTGCACTTGACAATGGGAAGCCACTGCTGCTTTGTGAGCTAAGAGAGTGCACGGCCACGCAGGTGAGCCCGGCCCAGACTCGATGAGCATAGAGTGCACGCTGGCCTCATGGTTTTAACCCATAGATTCGGCCCAGCTCTTGGCATGCCCCTTCCCATTCTGCCCTCCGTGGGAGACTCTGCTGATGAATCTTCCCTGGGAGGCCTCGCTGATGCCTTCGGAGAGCTCCTCCTCACCCTCCGTGCGGCTCATCTACTGCTGTCCTGGCTCCGGGTGCCTTTTACTGTTTATGTGTGAGTCACTGGGCAGCAGCCGGAGGTCAGGCGTGCATTTCATTGGTTTTCCTGGTCCAACTGATGGATGTTGGAACAGGGCAAGATGCCAAGTGTCTGGTGATTAAGATCACTGAAATGGGAAATATCTGGGCAGGGCTCAAACATTGTTTAATTATCACACACCAGTGAGGCATATGTAACCATTCGCACGTAGCACTGGATAGGTGACTAGGGTGAGTTTATGCAACTGCTGATTGGCAGAATGGGCATCAAACGCACGTGTGTCTTAGTCCGGGTCCAGAGCCCTGTAGCTGGGGACAGTGGCTGCATCCCTGGATGAAAAGATGTGGGATCAGAGAAGCCACAAGCAGGCCACTTCCTCTCACTCTTCTCAGCTTCTCAGAGGGGCAGCTTACATTTTTTCAAGATCCTTACCTGCTCCCACACGAGGGGGCGTTTCCATGCACTTGCACATCATCCCTTGGAGGAGTGGGGAGGGGCATGGTCAACATGGCCACTGGACCTGAGTACCCACCTCTCCTCCTCGTGACTTCCCCACCTGGGAGCACCCAGCTCTCTCTCTAAAAGCCCTGGCCCCAGGGGAAGGCTCAGCTATAAGAGCACTTGCTTCACCAGACTCGTGAGACCTCTCCGGAGAGACCCGAGCCAGCCGCGATGAAGCTCATCACCCCGGCCCTGGTGTGCCTGCCGCGGGTGGGGACGTGGCTGCAGGATGGGGACAGCTGGAGCCGAGAAGTGGGGCTGGCGTCCCTTAGCTTCACCTTGGGGAGGGCAGCAACGTGGGCAGACACCCTCCACTCCCTGCCTCCGTCTCCCCTGCTCCAGGGAGAATTCTTCTGGAAGAGGAGGAATGGGTGGGGGACAGGGCCCGTAGGAGAACCAGGAGTCTGGGTCGCCACAGGCAGCTGAGCCACTGGCTCCTGCAAAAAGAGGCCCTGCCTCGTCCAGACCCTGCAGACTGACGGATGGAGGGGGCTGGGAGGTATTAGTCCAAGCTGGAGGCCTGAGGTCCGGAGGGGCCCTGGGTCTGGCCTCCACAATGTAACAGATAAAGGGCAGAGGTCAGGACCCGGGGCTGTAAGAGTTGGCTAACCATAGGCAAGTCACTTCACTTCTCAAACTCTGGTTTCTCCATCATTAACGTGGGACTGAGATTGTCTAACACCCAAGGCTGTTTAGGGAATACGGACTTAATGCTAAATACACGAAAGGGGCTTCGTCCACAGTAAGACCAGGAGGAAGGAGCAGGATTGGAATGCAAGTCTTTGGAGGGCGGGGTGTGGGAGGGGGTGTACAAACGGGCAGGGTCAGGTGGGGGGGGTCAGGACAAAAAGCGAGACCGGGAGCAGGGCATTCTGAGAGCCAGCGGGAGAGCTGACCAGTCCCTGGATGCTCTTCCCTTGTCGCTCTATCAGTCTGGGCTCCTTGAACGGTGTCTAATCCTGCCCCAGGTTCTTGGACCACAGTTGTCCTTCATGGGCCAGGCTCACCAGGCCCCCAGAGCATGAGATCCAGTGCTCTTGAACCCAAATATTGGGGCAGAACCTTGCAGGAGTGGTGCAATGTCAGAAGTGGAAGAGCCTTTAGAAACCAGTCTAGAGACAGGTTTATTTTACAGATGGGAGGGCTGAGGCCCAGGTGGTCTTGCTCAAGGCCACCCACTGGTTTGTGGGGAGCTAGGATCTGAACCCCAGTGTCCAGACTCTGCCTAAACACAGAACGAGGTGGGTGGTGGGACAGTGCTACCCCAGGGTGGTTCCAAAGCCCGAGCCTGTCCTGCGAGGGTTTTTTGTTTGTTATTTTAATCCTCTAATTCCATTGAGAAAGGGAAAGACAGAGAAATATCGATGTGAGAGAAACACATCGATTGGTTGTCTCCTGCGTGCGCCCTGACCTGGGAAGAGCCTGCAACCGATAGGCACCGTTGACCAGACTTGAACCAGGGACCCTTTGGTCTGCAGGCCGAAGCTCTATCCGCAGAGCCAAATCTGCTAGGGTGGTTTTTTTGTTGTTGAAAGAGAAAAGAAATCCAGGTTGACCAGATGCGAGCCATTTTTTGCGTTTCTTTTCTAGTGCACGTGACGTCTTCCTATTGTTGCTTCACATCTGTGAAGAAAGCGATTTCTCTGAGGGGCATCCGTGTTACAGAAACTCCAATTCCTCCTGCTCCCACCGGGATGGTCTAATAATGTGAGTGCCATTCCCTGCTCCGTTCCGACTTCCTCCTCCAGAGAACAGAAACCGCTACTGGAATTCGAATAGCGGACGCTAGGTGGCGATGTCCCACCAGAATAAGGTTTCTAAACCCTGAGAGCAAGGCCTTCAAAACCTGGGTGCAGAGCTGAGTGTGGGCGCCAGGGGGAGCTCCGCGCGTCCTCGCCTGCGCCAGGAGGCTGCCCTGGTGTGTCCTGCAGTGACTAGTTTCTTGGCGCTCCGAGGGGCCAAGTGTTCTATCCTAACACTGCATTTTATGCCCAGAGGAAGGAACTGCTGACACGCTCCCGGTATTACTGCACAGTAAGAAGAGTGAGGGGGTCACGACTAGTTCCTGACTCCAGATTTGCCAACCTCTAGTCTTGGGTGACCTTGGGCCGGTGGCTCTCTGCCCTGCATTCTCCAGGTGCTCCTTTGCACTCCTGCCGGTGAGGTGGAGCAAGTACCATGGCTGCACCCCGGGGTCCTCACAGCCTTGACTGAGGTAGTTGACAGTTGAGGTGTATATTGTCTTGGTTAACCAACTCGGGGCACATCTTTTCATGATCACGAAAACTGAGGTTCAGGGAGGTGGGAAGAGTTGTTGGAGATCACCCAGATAATTAAGGCAGAATTGGTCTGCTGTGAGGGCCATCGCCAAGCTCAGGAGGTGGGCGGATCAGAAAAGAACCACACACCCACACACATCCTTAGAATGACTGAACGGAGACACGGGGAGAGGTGAGCAGAGGGGCCCTCCAAGATATGCCAGGAGGGGAATGGGATTTTCCATGCTAGCTCATCCTCAGGATGTGTGCAGCCTTCAGCTCCACTCTGACGCGCCGGTGAAAACCTCAGGGAAAGAGGTGCAGGAAAGGCCGTTGAACAAGCTCCCTTGCCAACTGCACCCTGCCCCGGCCACAGGCTACTCTTCCTG
>NW_005872361.1:65282-79177 GCF_000147115.1 Myotis lucifugus | reverse complement strand
CCAACTGGTTCTATTCTTTGGGGAATCATGAGTAACACACAGTTCAAGATTATCATTCCAGGAACATTTATATTGTACTCAACATATGTAGAGCATGGTTGCCATTGCTGTTCTTAGGGGGCATGATATGTGTAAAGAAAACAAATTTCAAAAGTGTCACATAGAATTCACAAGATGAGTAAACTGAGGAAGGTTAGAAAAAGTTAATAAAGTGACTTTAATCCAGGTCAATCAATTCAGTTAATTCACTACTTTGATAACATCAAGAAATTCCCTAGAAATCTTTTTTTTTTACCTCCTTCTTGCCTTCACCACCAAATCTAGATAACTGAGTTTATTAAGCTATTGAGGATAACTTGAGGCATATGGTGTGTATCACATATCTATGTAACCAACAACTATACATTTTTAGTGAAACTACTGATGATGAGTTTCCCTAACATTTTCATAAAATGTTTTCTTCTGTGACATATACTCACTGCTATTCTTTTACTAAACTATATGCAACAGTGACAGGATACTCTGCAAAATTTCATGATTTTCATTATTCATCTGTACATTAGAAATTAGGAATTATACCTAAACACGTATCTGAATTTCTCTTTCCAAGTTTGATTTTTAATTCCTTTGGTTTCATCTGCTTCCGGTCTTCCAAAAGACACGTTTAAACAATGGGTGTAACAAGAAAAGAAACTCACATGTGCAAGTTGTTCGGTTTTCATCTAAAAGTTGATTATCAGCACAAGCACATACTCGGCCTCCTGGGATGGCCAAGCACAGTGTACTACAGCCCCCATTATTCACTCGGCACATATTGTCACCTGCAAGAGGAATGAATGGCATGTGTCAGAGCACTCTGACTCCATCTAAAGTTAGCCGTTATTTCTAGGAGATGTAGGTAGACTTCAATATGTACACACACACACACACACCACACACATTACATATGCATTAATATATAATTAATTAATTGATGAATGCAGCCAGGATTTCTGCTGAATCCTTAATGAAATCCAGAAATGTTTGAACATATATGTTGTGCTGAGGCGAGGAATTTTCGTGTTGGTTGTAGGACAATGATCTGTGTGTAGTTGGGTACCGGAAGAGAGAGGGGGGAGGAGAGAAGACAGAATGGCATCTGTCTAGGATCGTTCCCCAGATTAGGAAGTCTGAGTTTTTTGGAAAGTAGACCACCAGCACTTGGAATGTGCCTTTGGATCCCAAGTGAACAGAAAGAAAGTGAGCTTGCGGGAAGTGGTGGGGTATTGCTCCCGTTGTGCAAGGAGTGCATTGGCATGTCAGTGCATTGAGGATATTTGTGAAGCCTTAAGAATGAGCAGCCTTGCTGGTACCAGGAGACTGTACAACACACAAGGGTAACGTGTTGTCCCAGTGGACCTGAACGGCACAGACACTGATGAGGCATGCACAGACATCAATAAACAGGCACAGGGGGAAACTCGTATGTCCATACTCATGAACATATGGGAGACACCCTGGGAGATTCAGATACAACTGAGGTAAAATTTTGGAAGAGGTTTGGAGGTTCTGTTTTATAAAGATGTAGGTGAAAATAAATAAAATTTAGGTAATCATCATTTTGATGTTATTATTCCTACAAGTTAGAAAGGCCAGGAAGAAAGTACATTTTCTTATCATATATGTGTAGAATAGTTGGAAAGAACTCTGTAATGCAATCCAGCTGGCAGTGTAAATGTCAGGGTCTTTTACATGGGGGCATTTTCCCAAGTATCAATAAAGAACATTTTAAAAATATTAGTCTATCTTATTCAAACATTAAAAATAAAGAGCCTTTAATTACCCAGAGACATACAATAAAATGATATAATAATTAAAACTGCATTGGCAGTTAAAGTGTAAGTGCCAATACTGTGACTGAAGTGACAGACTAGGTCAGGGGTGGGCAACCTTTTTGTGAGTGCGTGCCAAAACCAGCAAAATCTCTGACTCAAAATTCTTCTGCGTGCCAACCCTAAATTTTTAAGAACATGTTACGCCTACTTGATATCTCTTAAGGTGTACGTATGTGAAGAACCTTGAAGAAACAATAAAATTCATTTGAGCGACAAAAACACAGTATATGATGTTGAAAAATACATTTATTTTTTAATGTATACATGTACACTGATAGTCCGACAGAAAACTTTATGACTCCGTTTGATATTATCAGTGGGACTTTTGCTGCTGCATCACTGATGACAGAGATTTTACAACAGGTTTATATTTCGTGACCTTCAGAGATATGCACGAGCTACTACTTTCATCCGTCAGGCTACTCCTATGACGAGACTTAACAAAATTCATCACTGAGAACAAAGATTCACAACCGTATGTGGATGAAACCAAAACACTGGTCGGATCTAGGAAGGTAGGGAGAGTTAAGGCAGAGGCATAGAAATTGCTCTTCCCCTCTCTCGTCAATCCATGTCTATGGTCTTTAAGATAACTTGTTATGTAAAACTATTTATTTATCTAAGATGCACCTACACTGAATTTATCTGAAAAATAAAAAAGTTGATATTAAGAAAAAAAATTGTAAATGGAAGATTATAAGAGAGGGTTTCGCGTGCCAGCAAAAGTTACTGGCGTGCCATGTTTGGCATGAGTGCCAGGGGTAGCCCATCCCTAGACTAGATTATTGCACTGTGGCCTCAGGGATTGGAAATGCTATGCAGAAATTGTTGATAAATGAGTTTAAAGAATACTTGAAATGTTGCCCTATGCAATAAATATTTAACTCATCTCCATAGATTATCATCATGTGCCCGAATATCAACAGTATAAAATATTTCTTTTCATTATTCTGAGAAATAAATTAAATTTGCTATGTTTATAAAAAATGAAAGATACACTTTGAAGCTAAGGAAGCTAATATTTAAATCTATAGAACAATTTCTAAACTAGGAAGATAATTAAGCTTAGTTCAGACTTTTTCCAACAGCAGATGCAAAAAAATTTTTAGGCAGCTTCCAAATAGAGCTATATTTATTCCATGACCATGGAATAAAAATTTAATATTTCATATGATTCTTAGGAGTTCTATCTATGTTACATACCATATGTAGAGGACTGAACTATAAGTTCAATATTTATTAAAATTCAAAGTTTGTAAAATTAGAATTACTTCAAAATAATTTAAAAACTATGAAAAATTAAAACTGTAAGAAATAAGAAGGTACTGAAAACAATATTTTAGAACATATTGTCCTACTGAAAATATACGTAAATATCAAATTCTTTAATTTAACAGCAGGACTCATACTTATTAGTCTTATTGAATGTACAATTTAAGTAATTAGAAATGAATTATCATTATTCCAACTTTTAAATACATTTCCTTTTGTGAATCCTATGTGTTAAAAGAGAAGAATTGATACCTGTCCTGTCATAATAAAAATCTAAAATCTACATTAATTTAAATAAATTTATACCTCTTATTAAAATTTCTTAGATTTTAAAAATATTAATGGTATCCTAATATATTTTTAATTTATTACTTGACCATATTTCAAATAGAGCTCATATGATAGTTTTAATTAAATTTCTAGTAGCTTGCAAAACTTTTTCTATAAAGATATTATCTTGAAAACACCACTGACCACAAATAGCATTAAAAATTTTATACATAAATATTAATGAGTTTATAAACATATTGATAGCTATCTTTATTGAAAATCCATTATGCATCAATTCTAGTGCTAGTTACCTTAAATATACATTGAATTCAATTTTTATAATAAACTCATAAGTAGATTTTCTCTCATTTTCAGGTGGGAATATAGGGCTAAATGACTTTTCCAATGTCTACAAATAAGAAAAAAACTTATTTAAAATAAGAATTTAGAATAATGTTTATTATTTACTAGTAGCCATGCACATGAATCCGTGTGCCAGTAGCGCTCTGTGGGGCTTGGCCACTCTGCACCCACTGCCCAGAGGCTCTCCGTGGCCCAGAGGCCAATCTGCGGCCAGGCACAGGGCGATGAGGCAAGAATTCCCCCCCACCCCCTGGCTGCTCTGTGCCTGCTGCATAGAGGTCCTCCGCGGCCAGGGGGGAACGCTTGCCTCATCACCATGGTGATGAAGCAAGCATTCTGCCAGGCCGCTCATGCTGCCTGCTCTCAGCAGCCACCCTCCCGGGACTGGGGGACTCCAGCAGGGCTGAAAGGACTGGGCGCCACCATCTTTGTGATGGAGTGATGGTTAATTTGCACATTACCCTTTTATTAGATAGGATTTCTAGATAATAGCAGTGGTATTATTATCACTATTATCATCATTATTTCTAAATAATTAGAAAAGGGATTTTTCTTAATCTAAAATTATTGATCATATATACTCTAACTTATTTATGTATGACAAAGTTCAGAAAAATAACATACTAAATAAAACAAAATAAAATCCTAAATAAAGTTTCTTTTAAAGCAGATATTTTAAAAAATCAAATCTATAAGGAAAACAAATGAGGAATAACTTTCAAAATTAAGTTCAAGATAGTGGTCTGTCTGAGCCAAAAACTTTGTATTTTTTCCTCAATCTTAAAACTTGTAGATTTTTTCTGTCCCTTACTGTGTCTGGCATAGACTCTGTGTTTGATAAACATTAGTTACATTGATGAATGAAGACATGAATGAATGAATTAAACTTTTAGTCAGCAATATGAATGACAAAAATAGTCATTTGGGGGTGTAGACATAAGGTGCATGTACGTGGATAGATATGTCTGTTTCATTAAGATAAAATGGATAGTCTTATTTGTATGTAAGTATACATACATACTTTGGCTACATACTTATTATATCAATGTAAATTATTTAAAGGCATATTATCCTATATAATAAAAGGGTAATATGCAAATAGATCAAATGGCAGAACAACTGAACAACCAATCAAAGTGTAATATGCTAATGATATGCTAAAGCTGCTCAACCACTAGCTATGATATGCACTGACCACCAGGGGCAGATGCTCCAACCAGTAGGTTAACTTGCTGCTGGGGTCCAGCTAATCAGGACTGAGCGGGATGGGCCAGACACACCCTGGAGCCCTCCTGTGGTCCCTCCCCACCTGATTGTACACCAGTAAAGACCCTCAGACTGGCCTGCACCCTTTTGCAATCTGGGACCCCTCGAGGGATTTTGGAGAGGTAGTTTCAGCCCAATCCCACAGGCCACTCCCCTTGGGAGGGCGCCAGACGCAGGGCTCATGGCTGGCAAGTGCCCCTGCAGCAGCACGAGCCTCTCCGGATCAGGACTGATTGGGTGCGAGCCTGTGGCAGGTACAGTGGGGCTGGGATGATGGGAGCGGCAGGTAGGAGCTGCAGGTGACGTTGGACTGCGGGTTTCAGCCCGATCCCTGCAGGCCACCCAGAGGGACGCCACCCATGCACAAATTCATGCACCAGACCTCTAGTCTATAATAAAAGCATAATATGCTAATTAGACAAGACAGCCGGATGACCTTCTAGACGTCCTTCCAGACAAAGGTAGGGCTGTGAGGACCGAGCCCCTTACATGAATTTCATGTGTTGGGTCTCCAGTAACTTTCATAAAGAGTAATAAGGATACATGATATATTAAAACATTTCCTAAGCCTATATTAATATATGGATTTTTTAGGCCTCAGTAATTTGACTTTCATTAATAAAGTATCTTTCACTTGAAACAAATGTTGTAATTATAATATAAACCATTAGTGCAAAGGAATCCCATTGTTTCATTCTTCCCTTTATCTGAATTTTTTTCAAAATTGTGGAAGGAAAAACTCCCTTTTCTATGTGCCTCCTAAACTCTTGAATTCTCAGTTTCATCATATGTGTAGTTAGAAGTCTCTGAACCTAATATGAGACATAAATCTATGGGAATTTTTTTCTCTTTACTTGATAGAGAGAAGGTCAGAATTGCAGTTTAGAAGAGAAAATAAAAGTTGTATAATGACTAGACAAATTATGTGTTTCATCTAGGATAATTTCAGAAGAATCAGCTTTGAATGATGTGAATCTGAGAAAGGATAAAATGTGCCATACTTTTCTCTATTTTATAAATATATGTTCATTAAAGATCATTTTCATTTGACTTCTTTGAAGCTGTGTGTGTGTGTGTGTGTGTGTGTGTTTGTGTGTGTGTGTGAACTTTATTAAGAGCCTCTTTAGTATGGTTATATATCAACATTCCTAAAATAAGCTGGTATGTTACCCAAAAATCTGATGAGTTTTTCCTGATCTGGAGAGATAAAATTAGCTAACTAATTTTCTGACACTAAGTCTAAAAGAGTTTATATATTACATTAATAGTACTCATAATTTTTTTATAGTATTCCTGTGGGGTGGGGAGTGTGAGTATGTATGATATTACCTATCATCTATGTATTTATATGTGCATATATATATTCATATATATATATAAATATTACATATACATAAATATAGTCTATATGTATTACATATATAAATTATGCCATATAACTTAGTCCCTCATAGAGAGAAAAAGAAAGAAAGGAAGAGAAAGAGAGTAGAAGGCTATCTAAGACTAGGTTATTTCACTCCATGAAGAATAGGGATGTGTACTACTTAAGGATTTGTTTTTTATTCAACTCCAGATACTTTATCCTTAAAAACAAACAAACAAAAAACCCAACAGTTTAATAAGACAATATATATCTTAAGTTTATGTGGCACTAATTATATTTTTCTAAATATTTATTAATATCTGATGTTCAAAAGATGCAAAGAGAAACACTGCTGAAATTATAACATGGGTAAGATAATATGTCTGTAATTAAACATCTGATTGCATTTTGCTTCATAATCTAGCTATTTTGGTCAATGTAGTTAAATAAACTAAAAATTTAGATACTAGGTAGGTTATCCAATGTCAATGTCTATTGACTGAGTAAAATAGATGTTGATCAGGTATCCTTTCTCCATTGTATTGTCTGCTCAAAAGATTCAAGTAAGTATTTTGCCACACAAAGACTGGGTACAAAACAAACTAATTGATTATTTCACCTAAACTAATAAAAAACAATCAATTTGGCCAAATGCATTCTATCAGTAAGACAGAGCATAATGGTTTCTACAATAAAGACTGCATAAATAATTTAGTAATCAAGAATACACTTTCATTTTAATGTCCCTTTGATTACCAATCTTTTAAAAGTCCTTTTTAAAAATACACTGTCCATCCAAGAAACAGCACTAAACAATTATATGTCAATGACACTGTCTGGAACACCAAATAGATTCCTCATAAATATAGAAATATAATCTTCATATGACATGTGTTTTTGTATATCATTGTGACACATTATTCATTTAAGTATTTATTTCAAATGCTTACATGCAAGGAAACTTCCAAATATATGCCTCCAGATTGAGAAATGAAAGGGGCAAATTAATTAATGTAAAACACAAGTACTGTTCTAAATTACTCTCATATAATATATATCTATTTCTTATAAAATATTTTTGAAGAAAGCATGTCTTATCTTTGTTAAATCATTATGATGTGTCCAAGTTTAAGAAGGAAAAAGTGTCAGGATCTGGGTTTAAGCCCAAATCCATTTTATAGTTCGCTGAGATATTTCTCATCCATATGTTGCATTTAATTTCAGAAGAGAATGAAAAGAGAAAATGTGATTATATACTGATTGGTGTAATAAAATCCAGAAAATTAATCAATGTGGAATTAAAGGGAACAGGAACCCTGAAAACAAAACACCACAGGAGATGAGAAGGGTTATTCTTGTTCATAGTCTTGGCTCCAATTTAGTGTAGACAAACAACAATGGTGGCAGGGCTAGGGAAAGGGAGGATGTGAATGTAACAAAAAATATTACCATTTGATTTACGCAGGTGAAGTATAATAATCTCTATTTTGTAAAATTAATGTTTACAATCCTCTGCTGTTTTAAAATGATCCCTTGTTCTATGTAGTCAACTCTGTTATTTTTCAGACAGTTCCTTATTCTGTAAATTAACATTACTTTTTAGCTTGAGTGAATAACAGGGAAGATAAAGTTAGTTGGCTGACCTTGCGCGCTAGCCATCTGATGTAAGGGGCTGATACTACTCCCATACTGTGTGTTCAAGGTTACAAGCTGCCTGCAAAAATAACTTACACAGAGCTCTTTGTAAAGTCTGCAGGAGGTCCAGAAAAACCCTTATTTGGGAGACAAAAGGGCTAGAAAGATATATAGAGGGGAACTTCCACCATATTTTGTTCAGAATTTGAGAGATATATTCTGCTCTGAGCCCACTAGCATAATAAAGATTCCTAATTAATTGGCTCATTAGGCATCCTATGTTCTTCTCGCTGATTTACAATATAACACAGGCAATTGTTCTATTCTTTATTTCGTGTCCACAACTATAGTTTATACCATCTCAAAAATTTCATTTTTTTATTTTTAAAGATAATTTTATCTTTTATTAGCTATTAAAGCTTTATATACTTCTCACTCTATGTACTTCCATTATTTCATGAAATTGCATTTTTATTCCAATGATACCATTGTAATACAGTAGAAAAAATGTTCTTAATTGAGATAGTTTTCTTTTAACGTCCCCCTTTTAGCAGAAATATCTTCAAAATACTCTTGTTGCTAGATAACTTCCTACTGACAACATGTGCAATGAAACACTCAGGCTATAATTTTTCATACTAAGTGCATTGAAATCTAGGCTCATTAAATTTTCACAAAAATATTTCCATTTAAAAAGGAATAATAATTAGAATCATAACAAAAATCTACTATATACTTTACAAATGGTTTTCTTTTTTTAATCCCTAAATTCTAAGTCATGGTATTCGTGGATGGCTTAATAAATCTTAATAAACATAGAATAAACCATAGATGTAGATAAAACATAGAATATTATCTGATTTTAATAAGACATGAATATAATGGTAGATTATTTTACTTTCATATCACCTAAATTAATTAAGTGATTTTCAAATGTACATGAAACTAAGATAAAATATAGTAAGATACTGTTAAAAATGCAATTCCCTTATATAATGTATTTTAGAATATCTTCCCATAATATTTAGTTCCCAATCAAAGGTGTTCTAATGGCTCACAATAATCTTTGAAACCATTAAAAACTTTTTTTTATTTACTTCAACAGACTCCTTCAGTGAAGACTAGATCAAAAAGAAAGTATTTGGAGAAAACATTGAACTTCACTCAGATAGAATTCCCAGAGTTACTCAATCAGGTTATTTAGAACAATAAAATAATAAATTTTTATGGTAACAAATTCCAAGATTTGGTTGACTTTGAAGTAAGTAGATACCTTTTATTATAACATTTCAGAAACACTGTCAAAATAAAATATTTTTGTAACTACTGAAATGTTATTATGTTTGAAGCTCAGAAGCAATTTTATTTGGTATTTAATACCTTGTTGCTTTCGTGGATCATAAATCTGAAGCCCAAACAGGGGTGGTCTTTCTCGCCTCAGTAATGTCACCACATTTGTTATCAAATCTAGTTGAAAAATGGAACCATTCATATAATCAGTCCAGAACACATAATTCCCATGATGTGACAGTCCGAAAGGATGGTTCAACTCTTTCCCACTGTAAACAACCTGTAAAATATAAACACATTGTGAAAGTTCAGAACTGACCTCCTTTAGAAACATAACAAGTATTTAAAGTGGTTTTCAAATAAATATAACATATAGTGATCCAACTAATAGCTTAACTCACGTTTTCTTTCAGTATATTTGAAAAATAGATTTCACAGGGTGGGCATGTTTTTTTGTTTCTAGAACTTGTTGTTTGAAGGAGATCATTTATATTTCATTCATTTAAATTCTCTCATATTTGGCTTTACACGTATGGTCAAGAAATGAAAATGTTGCCAAAGCCGGTTTGGCTCAGTGGATAGAGCGTCAGCCTGCGGACTGAAAGGTCCCAGGTTCGATTCCGGTCAAGGGCATGTACCTGGGTTGCGGGCACATCCCCAGTGGGGGATGTGCAGGAGGCAGCTGATCGATGTTTCTCTCTCATCGATGTTTCTAACTCTCTATCTCTCTCCCTTCCTCTCTGTAAAAAACCAATAAAATATATTTAAAAAAAAAAAAAGAAATGAAAATGTTAAAATGACTTTGTCTGACACTCTTCCCTGTGTCTTTTTTTTGCAATATTACAGATTCACATCCTGGGATAGAAATTGACCTGAGTAATTAGTATCATTGTGTATATTGCAATATTGCTCATCCAATAGCCAAGGGATACAAGGTGATATTAAGACATTGGGAGTGAAAGGGATCTTTCTATTTTAATTGAGCAAATGCAAATTGAAGAAATGTAGGAGCTGACAAGGAAAAAGATAAATATTTTAATTTTGAACATAGAAACATGAATAGTAAATAGATAAACTAGGTTAGTAGGCTAATTTCAATTCTGATTATCTTGATATATTCTTTACATTCCAGTTTTATATTTTTGTTGTTTAAATAGAGCGATCATGTGATAGGTCCTGTTTCACTGGTAGGGTTGTAGGGAGAAAAAAAGGAATAATAACTCCAATATTGATAATACTTTTTCAGCTTTTGCCATTTATAAAACAGATTGTATACAATATGGAAAAGCATATTATATTCACTTCATTTAATATTAGAGAATTGAGGAAGTTATCCAAATAATGTAGGGTTAGCAATCTAAATTTTGCTCCTTTTTTCTGAATTCTTCAAAATAAATTTTCATATAGTGAATAATTGAGACAGTTTCTTATTTATTTTCTCACCTCAATCTAAGCTAAAACATGGGCCATTGAAATGTTATGTCTACTATGTACACGTCAACATCTTCAAAAAAATCATAAATATTTATTTAGTGTCTGTTAAGTATGTGACAATTTAAATGGCGATGAATTTTACTCATTTGGGGAAAAATATTTAAAGCACTGTTAGAGCGAGTCAATGACTGAAGTAGTCTTAACTGATCAGTATACTATTTATTTCTCAAACAGAATTCATAATGAATGGGCTTAGCCAATTGTGCAGTCTTCCTTTCCAAAAAGGAAGAAAGGAAGTGTAGTATCAAAGACAGCATTTTGATAAATTTAAATATTCCACTTTTCCATTATTTAACTAGACAGTTGAAGTTAGTTTATAATGTTATACAAGCTTAGGGAATTGTAAGGTAAAATATAGAGGTGATGTTTTCTCAACACTGCCTCTGCCACACAGTCAACGACATCCTCAATTTACCCCTGAATTTCAGAATCATTTTGCAATGATTCTTCCAAAAAGAGGCAAGAGGAAGTTTATATCTATTCATACCAACAAGCTTGAAGTTCAGTTTATTCTTGTGTTTCCATTTCAATGGCATGAAGTCCTTTATTTTAAAGGAAATGCATTATAATTAAGTTTTCATAATCTATAGGCTAAATTTCAGGGGCAAAATTTGAAGATATTTGAATAGAGTAGGGTTGCTTGGTCAGAGCAAACTCATCAAGAATGTAGAATTGTTGCCTTTTAAAGCAGCTCTGATACCCTGAGAGCTTCTTTGAAAAAACTCACAAATCCTGGCACACCCCGGTGAGCGGGCCTGCTCTCCCAGAGGCAAATGCCAGCTGCAGTGCGCCGCTCAGCCTCCTCCAGCCACCCCACCGAGACTGCTGGCAGCCACCTCGGAGCGGTAAAAATAAACTTGAAAGCATTTTTAACACAGCACCACAAGGCTCTGTGAAAATGCAGAAGCCTGCGGATTAAAACCAGCAGCATTTGTCTTTTACCTTCCTGTGAGTTCCATTCAAAAACACCTTTTCAATATGATCATAATAGGCATCACACCAGTATAAGGTGCTGGTGTGAAAGTCCAGAGTTAAACCGTTTGGCCACAGCATCTTTGAAGTCACAAAAATCTGCCGATTGAAGCCGTCCATCCAGGCCTTCTCGATCCTTCCCACGCTGTCGTCTATCTCATCTTCCTCCCAGTCTGTCCAATACATCCAACTAGGACATTACAAACAAGAGCGTACACGTTATTTAAACCAGCCTCTCTACAGAGGGTCACTTCCGCAAACTGGGCACCTCCATAAAATCTAATTACATTCTGATTTTTCTCCCACTTAAATGCATACCTGTCAAAGGGAGCAGGCGGCTGGGAAGTACCCAGGGAAGTAAGGATGTGTTCAGTGGAGCCCATCTTTTGGACACGTTACAGAAAACACTCTACCACACTTACTGGTCTCAGTGATTAAGCTAACAGTAAATGCCAGATATTGATTTTATTTGGTGCTGATAGAAAGTTTGGGAAATGGTTTGTGAGGCATTACTAACTATTTTTAAATGGTGTTCATTTTATAAAACATATAATCAACTATGTAATTAAAAAGCCCGTTGACTGGCATGAAAACTCCTTGTATAGTTAATGATCTACCGCAGACTTTATTTAATCTCAGATGAATTATTAGTTTTCAAGGCAGGCAATAGGACTGTCTTTGAACTAAAAGGCGCAATCATACTGCGATTGTTTGGCCAGGTCTAATTTGTCTTCCTGATGCAAATTACCTGGTCTTTATGGCTGCTTATTATTACCCCAAAACCCACAGAAGATGATTGAGCTGCACATAAGTTTAATAACAGCAGGTTGACTGACCTTAAGATTCTGAGATTTAATTTCTATCTCAAACAAAAGCTTCCTCCTTGAAGAACAAATCATTCTGTGTCAGCTACAACAGTGGGAGAGGGAATGCTGCCATTCCCTCATGAATAAGGTTAGACCCCTCCACCCATGCTGTTTTAGGGTCGTGCGAAAGTGCTTGAGTTATTAAAGTGTAGGCTTTAATTCAGTCACCTCATAAACAAGTTTGTGAAGGGCCAAAGCTCTCCTAAGCTGCTTACCCTAGGAAGACCCTTATTAGATTCTCTACCTCTCACATTCTGTAGACCCTGAAGAATTTCTGAAGTAAGCTGGTAAACATCTGTATCCATGACGAATAATCCTACAGTGATCTAAACAGGCAGATTTGGGACAGTTTAGGCTGAAACACACCATCCAAACGTTTCGCCCATGAAGCTTTTAAAACTTTTCTTAACTTTATAATTATGTGGATATGCCTTTTTAGACCTGAGGAAGTATATTAAGATTAGTGAATTTTATTGAGTCAAAATACATTCTGATCCTAGAAATAAACATGGCAATATTTATTTTATATCCTGTGTGTTTTTTGAGTGGTTTTATTATTGGAGCAAATTAGGAATAAACAAAAGGGTCATACTGTTTGCTATAATCCTCTATAGTTAGGTATAACTATTCAACTTCAACATTTTAAATCAACTCTGTGAAAGGAAAATGTGCAACTTTTGTCTCCCTATTGATATTTTCATAAAATCTTAAATACAGTTAATCAATGCTCTATTTTTCTTGTTGCTAATTTATAACTTGTTAAAATTGCATTTATCTTTCCCTCTAGCTTTTCTTTTGAACATAGTAACACTTTTGTGTGTGTGTGTGTGTCTCTAACCCAAATTGCACATGCATGTGTACACCTATATATGTACAGATAAATAAAGAAAAATGAAGCATGATAACAGATATTCTAAACATACTTTGTATTGTTTTATATTTGAAGAAATATTTTTGTGATAAGATATGTTACTAAGATTATTTTCAAGCAAAATAAAAGAAAAACATTTAAATAAGTGATGCTAATTTGATAGAGACTATATATGCTATCATCATCTACCTATTTCATTATCTGATTTAAAATTATATAGTAAAAGCCTTATAATCACCATCAAATGTGAGGGTTCTTAAATGCAGAAAATAGAAAACATAACCTATAAAATAACAAATATAAATATTGTTATAGGTGGAACTTGGGGTAGCCATCAAATCAAAATAATGTTAAGCTGG
>NW_005872361.1:63767-64997 GCF_000147115.1 Myotis lucifugus | reverse complement strand
GCAGGGATTTTTTCTTATTTATATGTGTGCTTGTAATACTATTGGCTTTGCTGATATACCATGTCTCTAAATTAAATTGTATTATCTGATGGTCAATCCTAGAAATATCTTAATCCTACGAGTTTCTTTGAAATGGAAGTAAAACAAATTTTATTGAAAAAAATTGATTTTGTTGCTGATATGGTATCTAGCTGTTAACCAGAGAGTGTTATACTATTAGTTGAAATATGGCTGCACAAGATCCTCTTTGGGGGGAAACATGAACTGAGCTTTGGACACAGTCGTATGGATGATAGTTTGAGAAGTGAGAACTGGAAATGTAGGTTTCTAAGTTAGTGATATACATTATGAAATGTGAAATTATTAGGATGAGGGAGTTCATCTGCAATGATCAGCCGGGGAACAATGCCAACCTAATTGACTCCTCCTCCCACTTTATCCCCATTTCAACAATCTAATTAGGCCTGCAATCTAATCCTTTCAGTCTCTCCTGTCTGTCCCCACTTTTCTGTTCCTATTACACATGCTACAGTCTGTCTTTCATCCCTTTTCAAAGGGAACGCCTAATGGGTTGCTTCTCATATACCTGTCACTTGTCTTCCTAAATCATGAATTGAAAGGTATGGCTTTTATCTTCAAACCTTCCAATTACTCTATTGTCAGCAAAATAAATTCAAACTTTTAATCACAACATTGAAGATTTCTGCTTATGTCTAGCCTCATCTCCTACTCTGTTCCTTCACATTCCACCTGCCGCAGCTTTAATGAGGTCATCTCACCTCAGAACTGCTGCTGACTTCCTTTCCTCTCAGTTAGCTGTACTGTCCCTTCAGAGCAGTGACTAACCTTGTGACTGCACAGCCCAAGCCCTTGGGACAATTTTGTTAATCTTGGACTCCTGTTCATCCAATAACACTCAATTCTGTATTAAAAACCTCAGTAATTTCTGAGGATCATGTATATCTTTGTTTTATTTAATAGGTAATTGTGTGTATGTGTCTGTGTGTGTGTGTGTGTGTGTGTGTGTGTGTGTATACACATAAGCACACCAGATTATAAACTCCTTCAGGACAATTATTGTCTTAATAATTTATATTGATCTATATGGTAATCAAAAATATACTTTAATGAAAAATAAATGAATCCTTAACTGACTCTATAATTGGTTATGAAGCTTTTGATAAAACACCTCTGACAGAGTAATTTTGTTACAGGGCAATCACAGATTTT
>NW_005872361.1:60543-62890 GCF_000147115.1 Myotis lucifugus | reverse complement strand
CCTAATCATATGATTTTATGACCTCCACGTTTGCATCATCTTCCTGAGCATGACAAAGACCCTTTCACTCTATCAAAAGATATTTTTTCTCTAACAGAATACCGAGAAAGAAGATGCTGTTTTAAGGAACATTTAAAACATCTTGCTTCAAGTAGAATTAGACAGTGTGGAATAAATATTTTTCTCTTAATATTAATATTGGCTTGGTTTAAAGGTCAGATAGATGACTTGGTTTAAAAGCCCAGGAATAGAGTAGATAATTACAGAATCTACCCATACAATCACTGATACTACTTTATAATTATGTCTTCCCGAAACACATACAATGAATTCATTCACTGCTTGGGTGTCAGGCTCAGAGGAAGCACCCGGATTGTATTTGCAGCTGTTCTCCAGACAAATAATTCTAGAGAAGGTGACCTCAGCCTATACGGGAGTCATATGCTTCCTCTTTAATTAAGTCTGTTTTGTATGTTTGTCGTAAGATATGAAAAATATTTCTTTGGTGATGCTGTTGTGAAATAGTGAAATGTAAGCCATGGAGGGGTAAAAAACCACATGTAACAGTTGTACCTGTAAAATATGCAATCTACTCAATTAATTCTGAGTTTCTGTTAGGAATTTTCACATTTCTCCGATATTTCTATATGCTCACTATTATATTCAGGTAATAACTCTGAATAAACATCAAAGGGGAATATATTCCCAGGAATTGCACCAAATATTCCATGCTAAAACAAATAGTGCACACTATAAAACGATGTCACGGTATGGAAACTATGGTTATGTCTAAAATTATATGATTACCAATCTAGACTATTAAAAAAGTAGCAGAGTATAGTGGCTATGAGTAAAGTCTTGGAGACAAGCGGCTGGGGTTTAAATCTACCCAATCTCTCAATAATTAAACAGTCTTTTGAAGATCAGTTACCAATTTCTCTTTTGTAAAACAAGGATGAGGTTAGCAACTATTTCAAAGGATTGTTGTGAGGACTGCAGAACAGGAGCATAGTGACCCATTTAACAAAATGACTGGCCCACACATCAAGTGTACAAAAAACTTGGCTATTTTTGAATACATTACATTTCAATAGCCTTTAAAAAGTTAAATTGCTTGATTCTCTGATTATTTATCTTGGTGTCAGGCTGTCTAAAATGGAGAATTATGGTGCTTGTCTGAATAAATCAAGTAAATATATCCTTCATACAAATGATCTGTTTCTTTCAGTTCAATGTATTTTTGACATATTTATTTAGCACATTCTCTAGGGGAGCAAATCACTAAATCAGTAACTTTTTCCAATCAGACCATTCATGTGTGAATTCACATGTGAACTTACAAAAACAAAACAAATGTATTTGATATAATTTCCTTACATAAAGCTAATAAAGATCTCGTACCCATTAACAGGATCCACCACAATCCCTCTGGGGTGGGACATCTCTCCCTCCAGAAGGGTCTTCCGACTCTGAGCGGCCTTCTCCAGCCGGGCCACGTTGATGGTCTTCCTGGAGCCATCGTTTGTCCAGTAAAGGTTGTGTCCGATCCAGTCCACAGCAATGCCCTCCACATTGTCCAGGTCTGCAAACAGCAAGAACCAGAAAGGAACACATTTCTCAATAGTGTCCACTGCTTATGTTCTGCTTCATAAAAAGTTTAATTAAAAAAGAAATGATTTCTTCATAATGTGATTTGTGCAGATGTTATCATTCCATAGAACATTGTTCAATTTTATTTTGAATGCCATTGTGCCTTTTTTAAAATTGTATGTTCTTTACATTTATTTTTTTAAAATTGTTTGATGCTGACAATATTGCAGTGGCCCCCTTTGCCCACCTCTTCCCTTGGTCTTCACCAAATTACAGTCCATGTTCATGGAGTACGAATATATGTTCTTTAGCTAATCCTTTCACCTTCATTATCCAGTCCCCTCCCACCCACCTTCCCTCGGGTACCAGACAATTTGTTCCATGTATCTATACGTCTATTAAAGAACACCATTGCAGCTTCTATAAGATATAGGCAGCAATAACCCAAAGTAATGTTATAAATATATAATCTTACAAATTCACCTAATTCATACACTTCACAGAAAGGGAAACTCTGAAAGTGAAGGTTTATAATCTATTATCACATAAGAGGTGTAGAACTGAGGTAAAATTCCAAGTCAGATCATCTCCAATGTAGAGATCTTTAAAAATGCACTGCTCCTATGGTGGGTCCTGTCCTCACTTTTTGCCATTTTGTAAACTACCCTCCAAACTCTCTACAGCACAGTAATCGTAGTTCCATTCCTCTAGAGCAGCGTCTCAACCTGTGGTCGCGACCCCTTTGGGGGTCGAATGA
>NW_005872361.1:56140-60443 GCF_000147115.1 Myotis lucifugus | reverse complement strand
TATGCTTTAATTATGTTCAATTTGTAACAATGAAATTGGGGGTCACCACTTCATGAGGAACTGTATTAAAGGGTCGTGGCATTAGGAAGGTTGAGAACCACTGCCTATTGCATGAGAAAATTACTGTGAAAGTCCCTTCTTTTTCTTTTCAAAACCCAGGGGAAAGCCTCTTCTTCCCTGCATATGAGATAAGGGAACTGCAACTTACTGGACAAAGCAAGAGGTAGTACATTGGAGACAGGAGGCGTGCATTCGCACACTATATGGCATGTATTGCCTCATATGCAGATGTAATACAGATTTGATATTCTTTTTAAAAAATATTTTATATATTATATATTTTAGAGGGGAAGAGAGAGTGAGAGATATAAACATCAGTGATGAGAGAGAAGTTGTTGATCAGCTGCCTCCAGCATGCCCCACATTGGGGATGGAGCTGCAATCCAGGCATGTGCCCTGATTTGGAATCAAATCATGACCCCTGGGTTCATAGGTCGATGCTCAATCATTGAGCCATGCTGGCTAGGCACTATCATAATATTCTTTAATTGCACAATCCTTCTGACCTTGTAAAAAAAAGAAAATTTTCTTTTGTAACCTTTCCTGCTAATCAGTATGTGCCCTGACTCAAAATGACTAATACAACATGTGATCTGATCTAACTGAAAATCTCATTATAGTGAATCAGATATGTTCTCAATTTCACTAAGCTATCTGCTTCATTACCATCCAGTATGAGTAATTTCCACAGGTTAATTATGTCTATGCTTTAAAAAAGTTTAATTTTATCTTTACTTTATAGACAATTTTATGAGCACTATGGCATAATGGAAAGATATAGTAGTTGGTTTCTTTTTGTTGTTGTTTTGTTTTTTCTATTTGTCATAGTCTGTGGCTGATTTTTATCATGTTAGTTGGTTTTTAAAAATTGTACTACATTTGAATTATGCTCCAGCATGGAAACTTCCTTCCTCAATAACCTTCTTATTTTTAAAATATTTCCTTTTGAATTCTGACTTGAGACTGTTACATTTTTTTTTATATTAAGCAGTTTCAATATTATCTGGATTGAAATTTTGTTTCTGATACTTGGGTAAGCAACTTAGTCACTTTGATTCTTAAATTATCCATTTGTAAAGTGAGGATTCTTAAATTATCCATTAGCACCTATGCTGTAGTGTGATAACAAAGTGTAAATTAGCTACTGCATGTAAAACAGCATCCTGTCTGGAATATTGTAAAATCTCAATATATGTTAGTTTTTATTAATTTATCAGGTAAAATATTTGATATAAATCCCAGATCTTTTCCTTCTGAGTGCTACTTGATAGAAATATACTTTATGTTTGTTTTTTTAATGATTATTCAATACTATTTTCTGGAATTTTGACTAGTGACTAACTTTAACTAGAAATTGGATATCCAGAGTCAGTTGTGAATAAATAGTAAGAGTGGGATTGCATTGAATTCTAAAAAGCAGAATCTGAGTGGATTGTGCCTTAATTGGGTTGTTTGAGTTGTCTTTGAAAAACAAGTGTTTGAACAGGATAAAGTAGTAGTTAGAATCCAAGTTCTGGGATCACACAGCCCAGGTTCTGCCATTCACTACACTATTTATCTAACTGAGAGAGTTCCTTAGCCTTTCATTCTTCAACTTCCTGATATTTAAAATGGGTGTAATGTTTCCTTAGTAGGCCAAGGAAATACATGACTATTCAAATACAAGAAAGGCATTTGATAAAGAGAAACTTGCTTAGAGTAGATTTCTTCGATACCTTTGGGTAGAGCTCAAGTATTCTACATTCCAAAATTAATAGTACTGTTTTGAGGATTAAATAAATTAATATATGTGAAATTATTAAAATAGGTTTCTCATAATAAATATTATATAAATGTTGCAATTATATCATTATTTGAATAATCTTCCCTTTAGCTACCTGTCTAATCTGTTAAAATAGCAGTGAAGCAATTAGCCTAGAATATTTTCTAATGTTGCTATTTTTATGTCTGTTTTGTTTGCTTTTTTTTCTGTTCTGGGAAGAATGTAGATGAATACAAATTTTAAAGAAACTTCTAAAAGAGTCTATGTGGAAACTGAGTATCTTTTCAGGCTATGGTTAACATAGAACAGAAGAAATTTCTTTCTTATACTTGTAGGACAAAGCCTGAATAATCAGTGAATGCTATTCTCAACCAATTATACATTGGTAAGGGAAGTAGTCTGTCTCCATATCATATGTATAATCCTTTAATTAATCTATAATTTAGATGGAATGCTAAGACACATAGAGTATCTGTTTTATGTACATTCGATTTTTTATTCAAGTGGGTTTGCTTGGGGCCTGCCTGAGATTGACTATTGCAAACTCTATGACCAACATCCTTCAATATGGTGATCAGGACATATGGTTTCAGACAATGTCTGTAAACAACATAGATACTATTTGCTAGCCCAAAGAAACACATGCATATTCAAAGGCAAGAAAGTTGTTTGATAAAAAGAAACAGTAAAAATAGATTTTTTTGATACCGTTGAGTAGAGTTCAAGTATCCTACATTCCAAATTCAACATTTGCACCTATCTTGCAGTTATTATTATTATTACTATTACATAACTAATAGCAAATACCCATTTTCATTTATCCATGGGTAAGGACTCTCAACATGTTTGTACTTTTTTTTAAGAGAAAAATTCTAGTAGATAATGCTTTTTTGTATTTTTCTTTTTTTTAGGTTATATGTATATACATTTCATTCTAAGTGAAAAATGAAACATCATATAATTTATATTAAAAAGATACTTTTTCATGCAGTCTGTAAATACTTAAGATAAATATATTATTTTGGCTCAAATTATTAAAAATATCCCTTTTAAACATTGTTCTATAAAAATAACTTTTAGAAACAGACATAATATATAAATGTATGTTTTAACACATACATCTCACCAAAAGCTATACTTAAGTGAAAAATTATCAAAGGTCCCAATTTTATTTCCTACAATTGATACCTACCACTAAGGAAATAAGGATGAATAAGAGATAATAATAAAATGTATATAAATTAAAAAGAATAATTATGTAATTATTTAAAAATAAATAAGTTATTTAAACATTTAAAACAAACATATATAATTTATTTAAAGACTTAAAACTAATAAATAAGACAGAAAAAGTAATTTAAATTAATTTAATAACTTGGATTAGAAAATAAGCACTTTAAAAAAATGGAGAAAAGCCTTTTTCTAAAACGAAAACATCATTATAGGTCTGATTTTTTTGATACTACATATTTACAGAAAATAAGAGAATTAAAGTTTTATGTATGAAAAATACAATCTTCCATTTTTAAAAATGGATCTAAGATTTTTTTAAAAAATCAACAAAAAGGCTGTGAGCAGTGGTCTCAGTATTAAGGTGCATAAGCTGTATATCCAGAGTAATCCATGTCTTGATGCTTTACAGTAGATTTTAATTAACATAATAAGGAATTAATTGGAAATCATACCCCACAATTTCCATGATAAAAGCACAGTGCCAGCATTTTTCTTAGGTACCCACGTTTTTCTATTCTTAGTATGAATATTATGTTTCTGTGTTGGAATCAAGTATTGGAAAAGTGGCTGCAGGAGTGTAGGGTGTGGGCACATGCCTTAAATAACTGCATGTGCAGTGTGCATGTAGATATGCCTCAGGCCAGGGATGCAGTAGCTTGCCTCAGAGTCAGCACTTGGACAGCTCTCCTGCCTCAAATTCGTGTAGTTCAATTAATACAGATTCTCTTTGTACATTTCAATATGGACTGAGGCATCCGCTCTTAAGTATATGACATGAATGAATTAAACTGATTTAATTAGTAGTGTGGCAGTAAAATTTGCCCGCTGAATTTTTTATCTCATGAGGTTACAGAAGTCTTTGGTCACACTGAAGTTTCCGTTATCATCTGTCCCCAAAGGCCAGCTGAGACTAATGTTGTCATCCTCATTCTCATTCCAAGTCCCTTCTCAGTTCAGTTATTAGGCCAAGGAAGGGGAATACACAAGCTACTCTCAATCAGAACAAAACACTTTGCTGCTATAATTAAAGAGATATGTAAAGTACGTCTTATTTTTCAGATGAGCAAAATATATGAAAACAAAATATATGAAACCAATATATGAAGAGTGGTTTTCTTCTATTATCAAAAGCAAATGGTCAGTTTCAATTTGGGGGAAGGGTAATGCAGATTGTCTATAACATTTCATCTTTGATGCAGTGATGAGCATATTAAGAGTAAAGAGAGTGCCACAGCATGCATTATAGTC
>NW_005872361.1:52196-56040 GCF_000147115.1 Myotis lucifugus | reverse complement strand
TAGAAGATATATATATATATATATATATATATATATATATATATATATATATGCCTAAGCACCGAATGACCAGTCGCCATTATGCACACTGACCACCAGGGGGCAGATGCTCAACGCAGGAGCTGCCCCCTGGTGATCAGTGCGCTCCCACAGCGGGACTGCCGCTCAGCGATCCTACTGAGCTGCAGAGGCAGTAGGTGCAGCGGGACCGGGATGAGCAGGAGCAGTGTCGTGCCCAGCCTGGGCTTGGGCTTTGCCTAGGCCACCTACCACTTTGCACACTACTACATCCCTTGTGGGGTATTGGACTGCCGGTTTGCGAGAGGGCACAGGCCAGGCTGAGGGACCCCACTGGTGCACAAATCCGTGCACCAAGCCTTTCGTATTTTATCATAGGCAATAAGTGCCCTGCCCGTTGCACTGGAGGGACACTCCAGCTCTTCTTCCAAGGCTCTTTTCTATACTAACATCCTTGTAAAGACACTTCTAAATAAAAGGCACTAAGTGGCTCACTTTAAAACATGCAAAAATGTAAGGAATCCATGAAGAACTGTCACTCCAGGAAAGGTCCTGAAAAGTCATAATTTGCTACTCTTTAATAAATGAAGATATATAGAATGAACAAGTTAGTGTGCAAATATGACCTTAAATTATAATCCTTTCTGGGTTCAGGCTATTGCTCTCATTGTCATTCACTACTGATTTATACTACCACACCTTAAAGCACGTGGTTCAGTGAGTCATGTGTGATGGTTAGTTTTATGAGTCAATTTGGCTAGGGCACAGCACACAGATATTTGGTTAAGCATCAGTCTGGATATTGCTAGGAAGGTATTTTAGAAGATTTAACATTTAAATCAGTATCCTTTGAATACAGCAGATTTCTTTCCATAATCAGGGTTGTTCTCATTCAATCAGTTGGAAGCATTAAAAGAAAACAGACTGAGGTTCCCCAGGGAAGAGGGAATTTGGCTTCTGGACTGTCTTTAAATTTGAGCTGCAATATCAGCATTTCCCTGGGTCTATCACCTACAGGTGGACTTCCCATTCTCCACACTTGTGTGAGCCAATTCTAGAAAATATATCTCTGCCTCTCTCTCTATGTACACACCCTATTGGTCCTGTTTTCCTGGAGAATCCTGAAGAATACACCATCACCACTCCTGTAATCTGAAAATGATTTTGCTGAATGCTCTGGGCAGTAGAGGTAAACTCTCACACTCATTCTTTCCTTTTTTAAAATATATTTTTACTAGAGGCCCAGTGCACCAAAATTCGTGCACTGGAGCGGTGTCCCTCAGCCCAGCCTGCGCCCTCTTGTAATTCAGGACTCCTCAGGTAGGGTCCCTGGGCCTGGCTGGTGATCAGGACCAATAGGGGCTTTCTTTCCCCAGCTGCCGGCTGCTGGCCTCACCCCTGCCACTGCCACTGCTTGCCATCTGTACAGTGCTGCCCATCCCTCTGGGGTGTGATCACTTGGCTGGCCTGGGCCTCCCTTTGCAGAGTGTTCACTGGCTGGCCCTCCACACCCACTACAGAGTCGCTGGCTGGTGGCCTGGGCCTCCCTCTGTGAGTGATTGTGGGATGATGGAGGGGCCCTCCAATCAATTGCATCACGCCCAACTTGGCTGGCCTGGCGCCAGTGCGGGTCATAGCGTGGTAGTCTGGATGGTCATTCTGCTGTTTGGTCGTTAGGTCGATTTGCATATTATACTTTTATTATTATAGACTAGAAGCCCGGTGCACAAAAATTTGTGCACTTGGGGGGTCCCTCCCTCAGCCTGGCCTGTGCCCTCTTGCAGTCTGGGACCCCTCGGGGGATGTCCACTTGCTGGCTTAGGCCCAATCAGCTGGAAGTCAGACATCCCTCTGGCAGCCCGGCAGCCCTTGAGGGATGTCCACTTGCCAGCGGGAAGCAGGCCTAAGCTGCAGTTGGACATCCTTAGCACTGCTGAGGAGGCAGGAGAGGCTCCCACCACCACTGCTGTACTGGCAGCCGTCAGCCTGGCTTGTGGCTGAGCAGAGCTCCCCCATGTGGGAGCACACTGACCACCAGAGGGCAGCTCCTGCATTGAGTGTCTGCTCTCTGGTGGTCAGTGTGTGTCATAGTGACCAGTCATTCCCAGTCTTTCTGCTGTCAGGGTCAGTTTGCATATTACCCTTTTACTATATAGGATAGAGGCCTGGTGCATGGGTGGGGGCTGGCTGGTTTGCCCTGAAGGGTGTCCTGGATCAGGATGGGGGTCCCGCTGGGGTACCTGGCCAGCCTGGGTGAGGGGCTGATGGCCGTTTTCAGGCTGGCCACGGCCGTGGGCTGGAAACAGGTATCTGGGATTTATTTATCTTCTATAATTGAAACTTTGTAGCCTTGAGTGGAGCTCAGGGCTGGAAGGAAGCTTGGCTTCCTCCATTGCTGGGGGCAACGCTCCAGCTCCATGGCCGCCGCCATCTTAGTTGGGTTAATTTGCATATCCACTCCTGATTGGCTGGTGGGTGTGGCTTGTGGGTGTAGTGGAGTACGGTCAATTGGCATGTTTCTCTTTGATTAGATTAGACTAGAGGCCCAATGAATGAAAATTTGTTCAAGAGTAGGCCTTCCTTCCCCCAGCTGCTGGCACTGGCTTCCCTCCAGCACCCGGGACCTGGGCTGCTTCCCTCCAGCCACCGGCAGGCACCCAGGACCTGAGATTTGCTCCGGCCCTGGCTTTGTCTGGAAGGACATCCGGAATGATGGCCTGAAGGACGTCTGGTCTAATTAGCATATTGCCCTTTTATTATTATAGATTGATTTCAGAGAGGATGGGAGAGGGAGAGAGAGATAAAACATCAATGATGAGAGAGAATCATTGATTGGCTGCCTCCTGCATGCCCCACATTGAAGATAGAGCCTGCAACCCAGGGATGTGCCCTGACATGGAATCGAACCATGACCTCCTGGTTCATAGGTTGATGCTCAAACACTGAGCTACACAGGCCAGGCATCATATTCATTCTTTTCAATGAACTCTGCAACATATGTACTATGGAAGGCAGAATAGCTTCCAATTTAAGAAACCTCCTACAGATATGCCATGATTATATAGCTCATTTTATAATAATCCATTATAAATTTTTTTATATAGAGTTGTGTTATAAATATTTTAAATATTTTTATTTTCTGTATGTTATGATGTTTTGACATCTTTCTAAAAAACCTTTCCATGAGGGGTGGGGTTTGGAGTCCGGGAGACTGCCCCTCCTGGAAACAGCCAATTCTTAAGGATAGCAAAGGGCCCAGCCAGGAACATGCCTTTGATTTGTAAACTAACCAATCCAGAGCCCTACCACCTCTATCCACTCCCTGTACCCAGGAAACAATACTCCCCTGTATAAATCATCCCAGATCCAGGTATCAGGCAACCAGTGACCTGATACCTGGCCACTGGGCTAGAGTTTAAAGCCCAATAAATTATTCAAATTAGCCAGACCTAACCTATTTATCCTGCCCTGCCTTGCCTTCTCCTCAGAGATTTTAATAAAGACCATGGCCTAATGCTTTCCATTCACTTTTGTCTTCTGCTTCCTGACCAACCCAGTGTCTTCCTACAAAGTCCTGTGTAGTAAGCTGTGCCTTCCATTTCTAGGACCTGTGAATATAATAAGCTTTGTTTTATGAGCCTTCTTCTATATCCTCTTGTGGCCACATCTGTCTAACCAACTCATGAAAAAACTATAAAATATGAGTCCTCATTGTGAGTGGGTGGGGAAAAGAAAGTAATTTCCATTAATGCCCTTGTGCTACCCATCTCTGCCTACTTGCTAAGAGATAACAGAGCAACAATTGCTTGAACTTCTGAAGGCAAAA
>NW_005872361.1:49479-51649 GCF_000147115.1 Myotis lucifugus | reverse complement strand
AAGATAAAGTGATTCACAAGGACCCACATTTAGTCAGTAGTCGATACAATATGCCTGGAAATTTGACTCATGTTCCAATGTACCTATCTATTTATGTTAAAGTTTGATCTCTAGAACTGTAAATGGAAAATCATAATCAGTAGCAAGAGTCAAGGAAAATTAATATAAGTAATGACCCAAGGAAAGAGTGGGACATAGAAGGGGGAAAGGGACTGGAAATCGATAAGATCATGAAGCTAAGGATGCTTCCTTCACCAACTTTCTAATAAAAATTTATTATTCTCAATAAACTATAGCCTTATTTTCTTACTAAAATATATGTGATGGCTGACAATGTAGAGATTCAACAAATGTGTATATGAAGGGAAGTCAAATATTAAATCAAATCTAAGGAAAAACTGAGGCATTGTTATAAGAAGATAAATGAGACTGAGAAGACAAAACTATTAAATTCGTTATGAAAAAAATGCTAAAATTTGAGAAAGTTCTTTAGTTAATAGTATTGAATCAACATTAATTTTATGATTTCAGTTACTGTGATATTGTAAAATAAGATATTATTATTATGGAAAATAGAGTGGGGACTATATAGAAATTCTCTATTATTTTTAAATTTTTCTACTAGACTAAATAAAAGTAGTTCAAATTAATTTTTAAAAATGTAGTAAAGCATATAACACAATCTGTAGGAAAAAGGAAGATAGCTGAAATATCGATATTAATGCTATGGTTTCTAACTGTTTTGTTGCAGTAAGCTAAATGAATCTTCACAATTTCACAGAAAAACCATAAAGATAATTAGTGCAGAACAAATCATCTAAATAAGTATTCAGTATAAAACCATTCAAGATAGGTACCCAATTATGCAAAAAAAATCCACACAAAAACCAAAAAACATAATTTGAAGCTGTGCAAGAAAATGAGATGTTGATTTAGAGTGCCTGGGAAAGTGTATAAAGGCAGGAATGTCTTGGGAGTGTTAACTAAAAATCGTAATTATTTTTTTAATTAAAAATGTTGTAGAAGTTCAAATGAATCATGAGAATATGGAAACATTTACAAGATTCCTAAAAGTTCACCAGGGAAGCCAACTATAAGAATAAATTCAGTAAATACCAATATAACTTCAGATAATCAAATAATAGTAATGATTGACCTTGTTTCTTATTTTAGAACAAAAAGAATCATGCTTCAGTCAATCTTATCTCTGTTTTATCAGTTTAATTACTTTTTTAAAGTAATGGTAGCCAAATGAAAGGACCCGTTCATTCAGTGAGTATAGTTGCACAGCTGCTGTATGCCAGGTGCTGTTCTAGGCCGTAAAGATCTGTTAATGAGTGAAACAAACAAAAACCTCTGAAATCTTGAAGCTTACGTTCTTATAGCCATGCAACAAACAAGCAAATTATACCTAGGGATAAGTACTAAAGAGAAAAAATAACCAGAGAAAGGGGATAAGGACTCAGGCCCAGAATATGGAATATGTATAGATGGGTAACCAGGAAGGACTAACTAAGGGTGTGGCCTGTAAGCAAGGACATCTGTGAGGTAAAGGAGAGAGGCATGGGAACATCTGGTAGAGCAGTGGTCCAGACACAAGGAACAACACATGCAAATGCCCTGAAATAGGACCACGCCCAAGGGATTCAGGGGATGACAAAGAGAATGTTGGAGTCAGAGGGTTATTACAGGTTATATAGCAAAAAAACGACTTAAATGAAAAATATGTTTTCCCTTATGAATTTAAGAGTCCTTACAGGAAATATGGAGTTGATTACATGTAAAATCCTCATGAACAATAGAGATAAGTTCTTCTTATGACTTGTGCTAATTTTTGACAGTCTTATCTGTTGGTGTTGAGAGTAGCAGTCCCTGGTGGACCTTCCTGAGAGCGCCGAACTGTGAGACATGTATCTTCTGATACTAAACAATTTCTATAGTCACACAGGCAACGAAATGAAGGGCACTACCGGGCAACTGCTGTGTAACTGTTCACTCTACAAAGCAGTGCGGTTTGTGTCTTGTCTCATTGTCCACTCTTGGCTTCTCCGCAGTGGTGGCAGCTTTACTTCCTGCTACCCTCTAAGGCAAGGTTTCTCAACATGGGCTCTATGGACATTTTGGACCTGAAAATTCTTTGTTGTGGAGGACTGTCATGTATTTGCATAAT